>NC_141688.1:274025339-274320888 GCF_964263255.1 Lissotriton vulgaris
AGGTAAAGAGCATTGCAGTAGTCCAGTCGCGAGGATAGAAGGGCAACTGCCACCTGTTTCCGGGCATCAGGAGAGAGGTAAAGAGTAAGTTTTCTTAGGATTCTTAGGACCCCACAGCAGGTTGCGACAGTTCTACTTACTTGCTTATCAAAAGCAAGTGAGGTGTCAAAAATGACTCCCAGGTTACGGGCAGAAAGGGAAGGCTGGGGACAGGATCCAAGAGTCTGGGGCCACCAATCTTCTGACCAGATCTCCTTTTTTCCCCCGAAGATCAAGATCTCCGTTTTCTCCCCGTTCAATTTAAGAAAATTCGAGGCCATCCAGCCTGCCACAGCTTCCATACAGTTTTGGAAATTTAGGGCCGTGGTCTCAACAGAGTGGGACAAGGAGACCATAATCTGGGTGTCGTCGGCATATGAGAGTACTTCCAGTCCAAAAGATCTTACCAGTCTAGCAAGTGGGGCCACGTAGATGTTGAACAATGTGGGGCTCAAAGCGGAGCCCTGTGGTACCCCACATTGCAAAGGCATGGCATTGGAAAGGAAGTCACCCAGTTTGACCCTTTGCTCCCGATGGTTAAGAAAAGAAGTGAGGAGGCTAAGAGCCAGCCCCTTCACCCCCGTCTCACTGAGGCGGGCGGCCAGAATGGTGGGGGACAGGGTGTCAAATGCTGCCGTAAGGTCGAGTAGGATCAGAAGAGTGGTCTGACCACTATCAACCTTGGCGCGGATATTATTGACCACCACTGTAAGGGCTGACTCTGTACTATGTGCCTTTCGAAAGCCATGCTGAGATGGATCAAGCAGGCAGGTCTTATCTAGAAAGGCGCTAAGATGGTGGTTTAAATGGGCCTCCAACATCTTAGCTGGAGCGGGAAGAAGAGAAATTTGGCGAAAATTCTTCAGAATCCCAGGATCCAAGGAGGCCTTTTATAAAAGGGGCTTAACGATGGCAGTCTTCCAAGGGGCTGGGAATTCACCACTGGAGATGGCTCTATTCATAACTTCCAGCAAAGGGGGAAGTAGGGTATCCCTGCATTTTTTAAGGATTTTAAGGGGGCAGGGATCCAGAGGGGAGCCAGACTTGGTTGAGTCTAGTAATTTGTCCAGTGTCTCGGTCGAGAGAAGAGGGAAGTTGGTCAAGATATCTTTGGAGGCTGAGGGCTGATCTAAGGAGGGATAGGGGACATGGGTAAGATTATGACTCTGGAGAGCAGTATAAATATCCGAGATTTTAGTGTGGAAAAAAGTGGCAATCTGATCGCAGAGTTCTTGAGAGGGTATTATGGGATCAGGGTGTTGGACCTGGGACAAGTTTTCTACCACCTTAAAGAGATCACCAGGGCAGGAAAGAGATGACGTTAGCTTAGAGAAGTACATTTGTTTTTCGGCTAACACTGCTGTTTTATAGCTCTTAAGGAGGTTTTTATGCTTGATCCGAAGATCGGCATCAAGTTGAGCTCTCCACAGCCTTTCGAATCTCCTACACTCCTGTCTCTGAAGTCGAAGAGCTTCAGAGTACCAGGGTGCTGACAGACTTTTCCTGGCACAATAATGAGATTTGAGAGGGGATAAGGTATCAATAGCCAGAGAAATGGTACTTGCAAGCTCACTGGCGGTGGTGTCAATATCCTGAGAAGGGGGAGGGTTGAAGCTGGCAAGAAAAGGGCCAAGAGATTCGTTGGTCAAACCCCTGTAGTTCCTCTTTAAAACCCAACATTTCCTGTCCGTGTGGGAGGCAGAGAGGGAACCTGGGAGAAATTACAGAGGAACTGCTAAGTGATCTGACCAGGAGAGGGGCAGAGGGGACCCAATCTCTAGTCTGGGGTCATTAGTGAAAACCCCATCCAAGATATGACCAGCAGAATGTGTAGGGGATAACACTTTTTGGGGAAGATCAAGAGAAGCAAGAGCGTCCAAAAGTGATATAGTGTCAGCAGAATTGGAATTTTCTAAATGAAAATTAAAATCTCCAAGAATAGTCAGAGAAGGCCTATTAATGAATGGTTCAATTGTTTCAAGTAGGTCGGCTACAAATGGGGACCTAGAGCCCGGGGGTCTGTAGATAAGAATGCCTGCAAAATTTTGTGTAGGGGAAGTATTAAGAGAGAAGAAAAGAGCCTGAAAGGATTTCTGGGGGGAAGGGAGGGGTTCTATGTGACAAGTGATAGAATTCTTGTAGACAATGCCCATTCCACCCCCTCTGCGGTCTTCTCTATCCTGTCTAACCATGGCATAACCATTAGGGAGGGCATTGATTAGATCGGGGCCGGAAGAGTCCGAGCCCCACGTTTCGGTGACAAAGACCCAGGGGGCTTTTCTTTCCGAAACAAATTCTCTAAATGCGACGTTGTTACTAACCAGAGAACGAGCGTTGATAAGAAAGTCCACTTCTTTAGGAGGAGGAAGGGGTTCATGTCTCACCCGGGCCCTAGAGGGCTTAGCAACGTAAGCATGGTTAAGCGCGCAGGACGCAGGAGGTGATCGAGCAGCTACAAGTAAAGCCAGGGTACAGTTGCTCAGGGGAAAGAGTATGATGGCAAGATTGCAGATTGAGCAGTGAGGGGGATAGGTGAGTGAAGTGTCACAGGAGTGCAGGGTGAGTAGTGTGCTGGTGTGACTGCAGGGTGAGGAACAGGATGTACAGTGCAAGTGAATTGTGAGTGCAGAGTGATCACTGTGAGTGCAGGGTGAGCGGGTAAATAGTATGAGTGCATGGTGTTCAGTGTGAGTGCATTGTGATCGCTGTGAGTGCAGGGTGAGCATGAAAGTGAAGGGCATGAATGAGGCGTGAGTTATATGAATGAAGGGTGCATTCCAAGACACTTGAAGTAACTCAGCATGTTATTCACGGTGGCGTAGGTTTTCAGATATAAGTTAACCTATAGCTAATATGCAGGGCATTAAGTGGGCTAAAAAACTGAGGGTCCCTCAAAGGAAAGTCGCGATATAATTAAGGGCATGGCTTAAAACATTATTTCTAAAAATCTGTGCTCAGCATAATGTGCCGTTCAACTGGTATTTCGCTGCTGTTATTGCCTCCATGTAAGTTATATTACACCTACAAAAAGCCAGGACTATTGGCTTTGTATAGGTTATTAGTTGCATAAGATAAGTAAACTACATACATACATACAGCTATGGCTTCGTTGTATATAATATTGTTAACGCTTTAGTTCTTGAGCAAGAGGTTGTGGCATAAAGCTAGAGCTGCCAGTTTTGGAGCTGAGGAAGCAACATCCTGTGTGTCTGGGCAAATCACTAATCGTCCATGCCTACCAAAAAATAATTGAAGTTATCCTTGTTGGTGCTCGTTTAAAGCACTTTGGGGCATATTACCAAGCATAAGCGATAATTATCGCTATGCTTGGTTATCGGCAATTATTTTAACGCCGTGCATCGCCTATTTTTATCGCTTAGGAGCCTGTCTATTATCAAGGTTCTTCTCCTAAGCGATAAAAATCGGCCGAAATGCATGAATATCACTGAAAAGTCAGCGATATTCATGCATTACCGAGCGAATGCTCTTAGCCATGTTATCCACCTACCATTAGATAACATGGCTAAGAACTGCTCTGGCCAGTCGTTAGATTTTGGAGATATTCGCACTTAGGCCGAATATTTCCAAAAGTTGGTAATAGGAGGAAGCAATGTTAGCAACTGTTTCCAATTATCGCTGACATGCAAAGTGGGCCCCAAGATGATCGCTATCTCCTGGTGTTAGCGACAGCTAGGTGATTGGGCGATAAAATTATCGCCGCTTAAGCGGGAAAAATTCCCGCTAAAGCGGCGATAAGGCCCTTGTAATATGCCCCTTTGAGTTTAGCAATACAGAACAGCAAATAAATAAACGTAACATCGAAACAGTGAACTGCTGCAGTGTAAAGATTTTTTTCCCTTCTGAGTGTGTGGGTGAAAATGGAGAGCCCGATAGGGACTTGTCTCGTGCTGTACTCGCAGCGCAACAAACTTCTAGTCTTATGATTAGGGTTGCCAGCTCATTATTTTTATGTCCCAGAATGTGCAAAAATAAACAGTCACCTAAAGCCGAAGTTTCAACACTTATCTGTGCATACATCCAACAGCAAATATAAATAGAAAGTACTTTTAATTGTGTTGTAGGGCTGCCTGGATGATCCATGACTGATAATTAAAGAGAAGAAAGACAGAGAAGTTGTATTACAAATGAATACATACTTTTTTTTAATTTATAACCCTATTTAGTGCCAAGATGATAGCTGGCATTTTACTTTTGGCAACCCTACTGTATATTCCTTTTGATGAAATGCATTCTCACACTACCGCAGTAAATGTAAAATACAACTACAAGGGGGCCCAGGGAGTACCAGAATCAGAAAAAAACTAAGCCTCTGTAACCAGTTTACAAAGGTATGTAAATGTGCAATGGTCTTTAAAGACCTGTGAAAATCCAGGTGTGCTAGAGATAAGACTCCAGACACTGCCCAGCTGAGCCCACGGTAACTAAAGCTGCAGCAACGGGCTAAAACACACAACATGCTTGGGGGCTGAAGCCCTTTTATCCCTATGGGCATTGCACGCCTGTTTGTATGGACTAATAGTATAGGGAATCCGCATCAAACGGTATCCAGCCAGTCAGGGGGTACTGGGCCCCAATTGTAGCAATGCTGGTGTTGTGGGGCCCCCTTATGACGAAATGACAGGGTAGAGTGGCAGAGCACTCCGTGGGTTAATCAGGATAGCTGTTGTGATCTAGAGACTCAGAAATCAGCAAGAAAACAACCATTTAATAAATTGCTTTTCAGTCAGTGCTTTATTTAATAACAATGTACTTTTTTACAAACACTACTAAATACTATGCACAATTAACAAATATACAAAAATGGTAGGTGGAAATACCAATGGTGACATCTTGTAAAGGGCCTCACATCAACAGGGAAAAACCAAAGGTGATGATGGACGGAGTGTTGAACAATGCACGCACTCACTCCCAGTCAACTGATCTGGGTTTAATCCATCATCATTCTTTAGCTCACTCCGCCACCCCAGTTCAGACATGGCCATATGCAAATCAGTCTCACTCGGTGCCTCATGGGAACAGTCCAGCCTGCACTGCCAAGCCATATATTTCCTGGACCGGAAACAAGCATCCTGGGACTAGTTTCTGGCTAATCAGCCGTCATCAGACAGGCTAGCTTGAATCCAGTGGCAGAGTGAGCAAGGGACCCACGTCTGGGCATGCCCTGCCAACTTAGGGCGAATAAAGCAAAACCTAAGGGGATGATGGATAGAGTGTTGAACAAGCACTCACCCCCAGTCAACTGATCTGGGTTTAATCCATCATCATTCTGTAGCTCACTCCGCCACCCCAGTTCAGACATGTTTTTATGCAAATCAGTCCGACCCAGTGCCTCATGGGAACAATCCAGCCCGAACTACCAAGTCATATCTTCCCTGGACCGGAAACAAGCATCCTGGGACCGGTTTCTAGCTTATCAGCCGTCATCAGCCGTCATCAGCCAAGCTAGCTTGAATCCAGTGGCAAATTGAGCAAGGAACCCAGACCCTGCCAACTTAGGGTGAATAAGATGGCAGATAGACAATCAATTTCATAGTATGCCTATTATTGACTGGTCTGATGTTCATATTAAACAATGAGGAAACCTCTTGTCGCACTATAAAATCTCCCATGGTGCAATGCAAAGCATTGTGATTGCTGTCCTGTCCATTTATAACCATCAAAACATTTAGCTAATCTCCATAAAGGAAGAGCAACTAGAACATAATCAATTATGCTACAGAAACCTGGCCTATTAAAAGTGTGTTGGGTTTGGAGGTCACATTTGGTCCTGCTGTTACAGGCATGAAGGCCTTAAGATGATGACATAGCCATTAATTGTTAAGTCTGAGTTAGTGCACCTCTTCACCAGGAGAATCGTTAGGGCAGGAACACCCCATTCACAGACTTACACCTCTGAAGGAGAATCACCATTAGGGTCCAGGGGCTCAAAGGTTGCTTTAGAATTCTCTGCTACAATTAGAGCATCATGATTGTTAAAATCAGTCCTATGGGACATATAGGGGAATATTTACAAGGATGTAATACCACCAGAACTTCACTTTTTCCGGCGTTCTGGTGGTGTTAATTCTTTTGCCTTATTTGTAAGGTAGCGCTAAGCCACTTTACGTGGCTTAATGGCGCCTTGTAAATAATGCTCCTATTGACGCAGCACGTGAAAGGGGCGTGCAATAGGTGTTGTTGTGAGCGTTCCGGCGCTACACCCATTGCTTTTTTAACACTGCCTCATGTTTACAACGTATGGGACAGACCCAAAATATCACCAGGGAATACCTGGTCTTGAGCATGCGATACGAGGAGAAATGTTTAGGTTCTGCTTATATCTTGCTTTTTCCATATGTATTGCATTCTGCAGCACACATAGAAACAGCAGATTCCCTGTAAACATTGTTTATGCGGAGAAAGATGTCCCTTCCTGCACATAAATAATCACCCCTGCAGCTCAGGCACCCTTGCAACATGGCCCAAGGGTGCCTTCACTTGCACTACCTCAATATAATAGTGTTCACAAAGCGCAGAGTAAAGACATTCATCATGTATGATCCAAGTCATCAATATAAAAATATATACAGAGCAAATAAAGAGCAAAAACGGTGTATATGGAAAATGTTCACTTTTATCTTAGTTAAATTAGGGTACTTTTTACAAACATTATGTAAACAATGTGACCGAAAGGTAACAGTATCAAGTACAGACCTACACTGTAACAGTTGTAGACACATTTCCCCTTGCTAGGATAAAAACAGATTATGGAAGAAAAGGTGTTGGTCGACGTTTCGGTCTCCACTTTTCCATATACGAGATCATCTTCAGGACAGTAAAATCTGTTAGTGCTGACCCCTACTGTGATATAGAACAAAAGTAAATACTCTTTATTCTTAAAACATATTCAACATAAAAAGATCTCACAATATCTTACCCGTCTCTAATGTATAATACATTATTGATTCGATTTACAACCCTGCTCATAGGTTGAAATTCTTGAAATCCATGATCAGTCTGTATTTAATTAAAGAGACCCGTAATTCCTATTCAGACAATTTCTTAACAGGATCATTGATATCAAAGTTTACCCCTATTATGATAAATTTGATGATACCCATATCGATTTATGCATCATATTGTTTTAGCCACTTAGTAACCTTCATTCATCACCTGTTAACTTTTAAGACATGCCCAACATGGCGATATGCTAATGTTCATACAGGCTAAGCCATAGTAGAACACAATCAAACATTGGATGGATCATGTGCATGTGCTGATATCTCTCTATCAGTAGTTTTATGTATCGAATTTACGCCATAATGAGTAGGTCACTATGATGAATTATTGCCCCTCCTTAGTATTATCCTACCTGGATATTGAGGCTTCAATTAATGTCCTCATCTGTTCTAGACCTGGTCCAAATTAATCTATAAGGGAAAAGGACTTATATTATTTTCTGCATTAATCTGTATATTTATATATTTCTACTAAGTCAACGATTTACCTTAGTCAGGCCAAAGGAAGTGGTTTCAAATTGCTCAGTCTTTCAAGGCAGTGTTGCATCAATTTCAATGAGGGTAAAAGGTGCTGAAGTGGCGCTTACAGAGGAATGTTTCTCAATCTGTCAACATCAAAGGATTGAACAAAATATAAACAATACTTGTCTATATAGTAGCGTCTCTCAATTATGCTAAAAACTGTTAGTGAAATGCGGTCTGATCGTTTGGTATGCCAATGTAATCGATCGCTTTGTGTGCACTGGTGTTTTTTTGTCTTAATTAATTGTTCACTGTTGGTATTTGTCTGTGCAATTGCAATTTCTCATACACTTTGAACCACTGTTTGGATTAAATATTGATTGCCCTGGTGCAGGTGGTTAGAGCTGCCCCTGTGGTGGTTAATGACTTTGGTAACACACACCAGCAGCTGACTCGAAAGATGTTATATTGGACCCTGTTTGGCCATTTTTGGGTTGATTTCGGGCCTCCTGCTCTCTAAATTGTTACTTGTTGTCCATAGCTGGTGTCAGGAAGCTCATCCTCTGATAAAGGAGAACTTATGGACTCACTTACCTGCCCCTTTAGCACTGCAGAAGCTTCCTCTGCAAGGGTCTCCTACCAACAGCATCCTGTGGCTCTCAAGGTAGACCCCACTGCCTCCTACGCTCTGCAGGTACACTTGGAGGGGATGTATGTCATTACATTGCATAGTAATACCACGCGTGCCAGTACAACGCGGGTGTTACTACGCGGTGTCAATGACAACGAAATGCCATTACATCGCATATGTTTACCACAAGTATGCCTTTACCACGCATGGCATTACAACGCAAAGGCATGCGTGGTAAAGCTATACTCGTGGTGAGAGTTTGCAAGGTATGTGACAATCCTACACCTACACCACACACTACTCCCACCCCTAGTTGCCCACACTACTCCCACCCCTACACTGACCAAAACCCTAAAACACTACTACACTACAAAACTACCCACACTACTCCCACCCTACACTACACTAAATCCTAAAAGACTACTACACTACAACAATACCAACAGTACTCCCACCCCTACACTACCCTAAGCCTAAAACACTACTACACTACAGACACTAATCCCACCCCTACACTACCCTAAACCCTAAAACACTACAACACTACAACACTACCCACACTACTCCCACCCCTACACTACCCTAAACCCTAACGCACTACGACACTACAACACTACCCACAGTACTCCCACCCCTACACTACCCTTACCCTAAAACACTACTATACTACTCCCACCCCTACACTACCCTAAACCCTAAAACACTGCGTCACTATAACACTACCCACACTACTCCCGCCCCTACACTCCCCTAAACCCTAAAACACTACAACAATACACTGAACACTAAAACACTACACTACATACACACACTACTATACTACACTAAAAACGAAAACACTACACTTCCCTAAACCCTAAAACACTACACTACACAAACACTACTACACTACCCTAAACCCTGAAACACTATACTACCCTAAACCCTAAAACACTACACTACACAAACACTACTACACTACCCAAATCTAAATCACTACACTACACAACCACTACTATACTACCCTAAAACCTAAATCACTACAACAGTACCCTAAACCCTAATACACTACACTAAACAAACACTGCAACACTACACTACACTGCACTACACTACAACAAAACACACAAAAACGTTAAAAAAACACACAAACGTTAGAACACTACTTTTACACTACCCTGAACCCTACAAAAGTAACCCCCACCCCAAGCTCAAACCGACTTAACTCTCTCCTCTCAAGCATCGCCGTCTCTGCTCCCGGTTCCTGCTTCCTCCTTCCTGCCTGGTGCACGTCGTTGTGAAGAAACAGCCTAAATTTCCTCACAACGACTTGGGTAGCCTACGCCACCGCCATTACACATTACATTGCATGCCTTGTAAAAGCGCATGCGATGTAATGGTACATCGCATGGTACAATGCATGCGATGTTACAACGCTTGGTAAAAACCGCGTTGTAATGGCTGTTCCCCACCTGGAGGCCACCTGTGTATCTTGTAGCAGTTTGTGTACCCGCCCTCGGGCACCTCTAGCCAGAACTAGTCCATTGAAGTTCTAGAGGAAGTCTTCACTCCTGAGACCCCAGAAAATACATTACCTACTGTTCCCCTGAGGGAATTAGAAGATTAGTGCCAGTGGCCTTGAATACATAGCTCTAATAGAGTTCAAAGTAGTGTAGGACGAGAGTGTCCTATCACTCCAGACAGGAGTTCCTCCATGCATGGTCCTGCCATCTTTCTCTTCTGCAGATTCTAGTGCTTATCAGAGTTATTCCCTTGAGTTGGGCCTTAAAAGTGGAGGTGGCGATTCCTAGAAGGTGGGGGACTCTGCCCAATCCAAAGATGCCATATCATCCCTCCACCACTGATCCATCCCCTCTTGCACATTGGGATTTTTTAGTGTCTCAGATTCAACACTTGGCCGGCCACAGCTCCTCTTCCACCTTTAGCTCTTCCCTGACATGAAGTCAAAATGTCAAAAAGAGTCGGCGTACACACCTGGGTTGAAGGAGATCAGTCCCACAATGGTAGAAGCCTCAGTCAGTCAAGTACCTTTTATGACCAAGAACGAAGAAGAGACACGTTTCAAAGTTAACGCAGCAAAACCCAGTGGCCTGTTGATTTTTTGCCTAGAGAAAGGGGAATTGAAGATTTGATAAAATAGACTGATATGTGTTGGACACGTATTTATGCTCTTTCGGTGTACAACTGTGTACAACTGACGCATTTGCACATATGTTTTTGCGATTTTTTTGATATTTTCTGTATGATTTAAGTAATTGTAATCTATTTTGTAATGTAGATATTGTCAATAGGTGTATATTTCACACAAAAAACTTGATACAAAAAAAACTTAGCAATTTAAGAGGTCACTGTGCAGAGTATGATTTATGATTATTTCAAACATCTAATGAAGCAGAGCTGAATTAGGTTCTCACGGGTGAATATGGGAGTTCAAGTGCAAACAGAGTTGAACCTAGTAGTGGGATACATATACTTGAAATAAACACAAGGCATATTAAATAATTTGGTAAATATATAGATGTTAGGGGGGCATATTATCAACAAATAGCGATATTTATCGCTAAGTAGGGTTAGCAGCAATTTTTTTATCGCCGCGCATCACGGGATTTTATTGCTGAGATAACGTGCTATTAGCAACGTTTATCTCAAAAGCGAAAAAATTCCCGGCGATATTCACGCATTATCGCTAACAGGGTCTTAGCTATTATATGCACCTCCCAATGGATATAATGGCTAAGAACTGGTCTGAGCAGGTGTTAGTTTTTGGACATATTCACGCTTAGCGCAAATATTTCCATCGCTACGCCTGTGTTTCTAATAGGCAATAGCGATGTTAGCGACTGCTTTCAGTCGTTAACAGGTTGGGTATGCCTACTTTGCATGTCATTAGCGATAAATATCGCTGACATGCAAAGCGGGCCCCAAACCGCTCGCTATCGCCTAAAAGCTGTCGCTAACTGCTGTTAGCGACAGCTTGCTAATAGGGTGATAGTATTATCGACGCTTAGCGGCCAAAAACGGCAGCTAAAGTGGCAACAATTGCCTATCGCCCCCCTTGATAATATGCCCCAATATTCTTATTGAGAACAAGCAAAAAGACATGAAAGCAAATTATCTGGTGGTATGTCTGCAATTCAGTTCTACCTCAAGCCATGGGAAGGACAAATGAATGACTATCCTCAAAATGTCTGGAGTAGAAGACATGGAAGAAGGGCTTAAGGCTGGATGAATCATAGGAAAGCGATACAACAGCAATAGGGGAAGTACATGTCATTGTTAAACAGTGGACTCGGCTGAGAATCATCATCAGTGTGAAGGGGGACCGAATTGTAACCCATACTAACATTGAGCCATGTATTTGCATACCCAGAGTCTAACAACTATCTAATGGTACTGCTGACCTGTATTGAGATAGGACTACAACATTCATAATTAATTTTTATCTAGATGATGAAGGGTTACTTGGTCTGCACTGTACATTTAGGGTGATGTATTAGCTCAGTATGACCAATGTTGGAGAGGGAAAGATATTAGATTGTTCTGGCACCTGGTGACTCATAAGGGGTGTTGGGACCATGCTCGCCCCGAATGTCATGTTTCCGCGGGGGGGATTGGGTTCAGCAATTCTCAGCTCTTTATGCTGTGCCAGAATTTGAGGATGGCAGCCCTGTAACTTTCTATTCCACCAAGGGACTAGGAAGCCAGCCATTGGATTTCACATTATAAGAATCCCTCAATGCTCTTTATGCACAGAAGGTGGGAAGAGCCCCTGGCCTCAATAGAATTCCTGCTGATATGCTCCATTCTGTACCTCTTATCTGGGGCCCTTACATCACTCTTGAGTCTAATGTGATAGCAGCAGGTGCCCTTATAACCAACTCATGAAAAGGGGCAGAAATTATAACTATTTTTAAAAAGGGAGTTTGACACCACACAAGCAATTACAGCCCTACAAGTCTCACTGATAATAATCAAAAAATGTACAGTATAAAACTGCTGACAAAGCTATGGGTTTGGATACAGACCAATAATGTGTTGTCGCACTTCCACACAGGGATCAAATCTAACACAAGCACGGTGGACCAGGTCTTACGTACCATAAAGTGGAAAACAGTTGATATTGTACGGGG
The DNA here is from genome assembly GCF_964263255.1 of Lissotriton vulgaris. Lineage (NCBI taxonomy): Eukaryota > Metazoa > Chordata > Amphibia > Caudata > Salamandridae > Lissotriton > Lissotriton vulgaris. The sequence goes on from NC_141688.1 coordinate 274,037,621, forward strand.
GGTCATTATTTGTTGCAGTCATAAACCTGCAAGCAGCATTTAACCTTTTTCCCAGGGCTAAGCTCTGGGAGGTCCTTGGGAAAGCAGGGGGTTCCAATTGGTATATTGCATCCGATTCAGCAATTATATACAGAAAATGTTGCTAGGGTAAGATGGGGGCCGGGTGGGGAAACAACAAGAGATATCCCAATCAGACAAGGTGTCTTCCAGCGATGTGTTCTGGAACCCACTTCCTTTTTGTTATTCATCAATGGATGAATTGCCTATATTAAGGATTGCCTAATGTACTCACCTGAAATGACTGGGTCCAAGATGCTGGGTTTGCTTTTTGCAGATAATACTCTTCTTCTCTCTAAAACCTTGTGGGGTTTAAATACCCTCTTGGGAACGTGTAATTTATCCTGCAAGGTCCAGGGTATAGAAATAAACAACAATAAAACTAAATTCATGGTATTCCGCAAGCAGAAAAAAATGAGGTGGAATGTGGTCCTAGAGGGGGTCACTCTAGAAAGGGGCAACACATTTGATTACCTTGGTGTGACATTCAACGACTCTCATATTTGGACTGCTCAGGTCGAACAAGGTTTACTGACTTTCAAACACAGAGCGGATCCATAGTAAGGTTTGCTAATAGGGTAGTTTCATACCCAGTCTCTTCTGAACTAGAAAAATTTAAGGTTCAAGCATGTGGGGCAGCTCTATATGAGGCTGACTTGTGCGGCTACTGTTACCTTGACTCACTTAATAGAAGTACAAATTCTTTCATTAAATCCCTGGTGAGACTTCCAAAATGTGCCATCCTCCTACTGATGAAGTTGACTTAAATCTCAGACAAATCTCAGACACAGCCTGCCTAACACCTATATTATACTGGATTAGGGGCTGGATCACAGAGGATTGGGCCCCATACAAAGACTATCTGTGAGAAGTTGGCCTGATATGTAGTGTTTCCAATTCTGGAACCACTTGGTATCAGTCCAAACAAACCCCAAAGATGTCTGGTTGTAAGTCAACCTTGTTAGACAAGCTATCCTAGAGGTAGCATGGACTAAGCAGCCTTAAAGGCTTAACTTAAGAGGTCGTGTTAAGCGAGCTGTTTTACCACATACAATCCTGTAATCAAATGAAAGGACACCACACAAGTATATATTATAAAAATATATGTATTTATTTCTAAATTACTCCCCAGTACTCTTTATGAGGAAAGGGGCACAAGCGTTAAATCAAAAGCACAGTATAACATACAAAGTTGCACAATTTTGGATAAGGGCCGGTGGTCACTTAAACCATATACTAAAAAAGTGGTATAAGAGATACCAATCGAACAGTGGTTAGGCCTAGGGCCTAGAGAATCGCTGGGAGCAGTCAGGACTAGCAATGCTGAAGTCGGGAGTAGTCCACGGAATTCGGGTGCAGCACGGAAAGTGCGGCTTGCACCAATGCAATGTCAATAGTGCATAAAAGTTACACAAAGTGAGTTAAAAGATACTTACGCTGAACCTAGAGGAACAAAACTTTAGACACAAACCCTAGAGGTGTGTACCAGTGTAGGAACACCGGCGTTGCAATGTTACCTCACCCACAGGCCGTGGGTGCACAGGGTCGAAGTGGCGTCGGGTTTTGACACGCAGGCTCTTGGTGCTTGGAGCTGTTGAAGCTGCAGGCGATGTGAAGCACAAGTGTCCGGTGTGATCCAAGGGTGGATCGAAGTCGAAAAGTACCTGAAAGCAGAGGGGACAGAGTCTGGGTCACTCAGCAGTGACCAGGGTGGAACCAGGACGGAACCAGGCAATGTCGGGAGCAATCAGGTGGTTGTTGATAGGCTTCTCTCCGCTGTCACGTGGGCTCTGGGGCATCTGCGACGTCCAGGAGCAGGTCACGATCTGCCCCACGTAGGCTCTCGCCGTCAGCACCGTCGGCTTCAAGATTGCAGCAAACAGCACTTGGCAAAAGCAATCCATGCGGAACCGGGAGATTGCTTATCACTCGAACCAGGAGGGATAGAGTGGGGGCTCCTTTTTACAGGAGCTGGTGCAGATCTGGAGCAACCAGAAAAGCGAGTCGTATTCAAGGTTTCATCGGCACAGGGGCCACAAGCCAGCTGGCAAGTGACCGGGCCAACGCGTCGAGCCAAAACAAGCAGAAGGGCCCCACGCAGCACTCGTAGCTTTGGTGCCAGTGTAGCTCGGGGTAGGGGCTTCTCAAACCCAAATGCACAGCTTCGAGGATCACTCATGGGCTGCACGGTCAGCGTCTCGTGGCCTTTTCAAGATGGCGTGCCCCACGCTTTCGGTCGCCTCCACTGGTCTCAGCTCTGCAGGGACTGTGGATCGGGCAGGGAGAAGGCAGGCAAGCTTGATCTCGTCGATCTCTGTCGCTCGAGTTCCGGCGGGAACTGCAACAAAGAAGGGTCGAGGGCTGGTTGGTACCTGTTTGCACAGGGTGGTCGCTCCTTGACCACAAGGGAGATTCTTCCGTCTTGTATGTTGAATAGAATGCCGAAGGGTCCAGAATTCGTTTCTTATGTTTCTTCAGGATGATCTGAGTTGCATTGGCACTGCTCCCACTCTTATTCGAATCTGGTGGGCTGGACTTCCTGCTAGGTCCCCTCCTATGGGTGGGACCCAGGAAGGGGGTGGTTACACCCCTTTCCTTTGATCCAGGCCGCGCTGGGACGGGGGCTGGAAGGCCCCAGAACCGGTTTGGCCGGATTATGCAAGGGGCAGCCTTGTGCTCCCCAGGCAGTGTCTGGTTTCTTTGAAACCTCCCTACTACAATCCACTATCTCCTGTCTGGGGTGGTTTAACACCGCCCTGCGACAGGAAACCCTTTGTCCAGGCCACCATTTGCTGAGTTTCGGTCAGCAGCAGGAGGCCAGACCCGTGTCTGCGGCAGGGGCATCCATTTTGTGGATCTGAGGCTCATTTTAAATCAACCGCGTTTCAGTAAAGTAACATGTCTATCCCTCTAGAAGGGTGGAATGCTACCCCCGTCGCCAGAACTGGCGAGGGGGTAGTATTCCAATTTGTATGACACCTTACACGACATGTTTTGATAAAGCCAAACCAAGGTTGCTATATAACCGCGAGGATTATAAGGCGTTTAAGAGTATATGGTATGGCATTATCCCGGATCAGCTTAGGGAGTTGTTCCCGACAGCTGCAGACAGGCTCAGCTCATGCCAGAGCTCCATCTCACATAAAACCACGCCCTCTGCCTCCAGGATTGATGAGGCCTTCCATAGGAGTGGCTTACAGGCTATATATGTGTCCAGATATAGGTTTAGATATAGGTATACTATATCTAAGCAAGGGGTGATTACACCCACTTGCCCCAGCTGAGTGATCAGCCAGTTGTGTCAATTTAAGAACCAGCCAGGGGTGGCAAAAGCTATGCTTCAGCCCCTGGTAGGCCTTGGTGGCACCTATGCCCTGAGCACCTATAGTGCATGGTACAGGGGCTGACAAGGAGTCCATTTCCAATTGTGGTATGTACCTATAGCACATGTATTATAAATTTAGAGAGAGAACAGCAGGCTGGGGGTCTGATTAGCAGGCCCACAGCCTCAGTAAGTCGAAAAACAGTGAAGCAAAAAGCAAAAATTTGGGGTGACCATAGGATAGCAGACCCTACTCTCCTACACAACCCCCCCCCAAACGCAGGGACATTAAACTTAACCTTGACCAAATAAGTCTTCATGTTCTAAGTGGAAGTACCTGGAGAGACCATCTGCATTACCATGGTCAGTCCCTGGGCGGTGCTCCACTGTAAAGTCCATCCCCTGTAGGGAAATGGACCACCTGAGCAGTTTGGGATTTTCACCCTTCATCTGATTTAGCCACAAGAGGGGCTTATGGTCTGTCTGAATTAGGAAGTGAGTACCAAACAAGTATGGCCTCAACTTCTTCAGGGCCCAAACCACAGCAAAGGCCTCCCTCTCAATAGCTGACCAACGTTTTTCCCTGGGGGTCAGCCTTCTGCTAATAAAAGCAATGGGCTGGTCTTGACCATCTTGATTAAGTTGTGAAAGCACAGCTCCCACCCCCAACTCAGAAGCATCTGTCTGTACAATGAACTGTTTGGAGTAGTCAGGACTCTTCAGGATAGGTGCAGAGCACATGGCCTTCTTCAGGTCGTCAAATGCCTTTTGACAGCTAACTGTCCACTGAACCTTTTTGGGCATCTTCTTGGATGTCAAGTCATTCAATGGTGTCACAATGGACCCATAGTTCTTTACAAATTTTCTGTAATACCCAGTCAGGCCCAAGAAGGCTCTGACTTGTGTCTGGGTAGTTGGAGGAGCCCAGTCCTGTATGGTCTGGATCTTGCTCTCCAGTGGTTGAACTTGACCCCCACCTACTAGGTGGCCCAAGTACACAACCTTGCTCTGCCCTATCTGGCACTTGGTAGCCTTGATAGTCAGGCCTGCCTTCTGCAGGGCCTCCAGAACCTTCTTCAGGTGGATCAGGTGATCCTCCCAGGTGGAGCTAAAGACAGCAATATCATCTAGATATGCTGCACAAAAGTCATCCAACCCAGCAAGGACTTGATTCACCAACCTTTGGAAGGTGGCAGGTGCATTCTTCAAACCAAAGGGCATTACCACAAACTGATAATGTCCACTAGGGGTAGAGAATGCTGTTTTGGCTTTTGACTCTTCAGCTAGTCTGATTTGCCAGTAGCCAGCTGTCAAATCAAATGTGCTCAGAAACTTGGCAGAAGCCAATTTATCAATGAGCTCATCTGCTCTTGGAATTGGATGGGCATCTGTCCTAGTGACAGCATTGAGACCTCTGTAGTCCACACAAACTCTCATTTCTCTCTTCCCATCATTGGTATGAGGTTTTGGCACAAGGACCACTGGGCTAGCCCATGGGCTCTCTGATGGCTCAATCACTCCAAGCTCCAACATCTTTTGCACCTCAGCCTTTATACAATCCCTGACATGGTCAGGTTGCCTGTAGATCTTAATCTTCACAGGCAGACTGTCACCAGTGTCCACCTCATGGGTGCACCAGTTAGTCTGGCTGGGTGTGAGTGAAAACATATGTCTGTGGGCCTGCAACACCTGTCTGCAGTCCACCTGTTGCTGCTCAGTGAGGCTGCCTGCCAAGGCTACTCCATCAACTGAACCATCATCAGGGTTCTGGGAAAGCAGGTCTGGGAGAGGGTCACTCTCTTCCTCCTGATCCCCATCTGTGGCCATGAGGAGACTCATGTCCTCCCTGTCAACAAATGCTTTCAAACGGTTTACATGGAGCACCCTGTGGGGGCTCCTAGGGGTACCAAAGTCAACCACATAGGTGACTTCTCCCTTTTTCTCAATGATAGGGTAGGGTCCAGTCCATTTGTCCTGGAGAGCTGCTGGCCCCACTGGGTCCAACACCCACACCTTCTGCACTGGCTGGAACTCAACCAGAACAGCCTTTTGGTCATGCCAAGCTTTCTGTAATTCTTGACTTGCCTCAAGGTTTTTGGATGCTCTCTCCATGTATTCAGCCATCCTGGAGCGGAGACCAAGTACATAGTCCACAATGTCTAGTTTAGGCTTTTTGAGAGGTAACTCCCATCCTTCCTTCACCAAACTCAATGGACCTCTTACAGGGTGGCCAAACAAAAGTTCAAAAGGGCTGTAGCCAACCCCCTTCTGTGGGACCTCTCTGTAAGCAAAGAGCAAGCAGGGTAAAAGGATGTCCCATTTCCGCCTAAGCTTCTCTGGTAAACCTTTTATCATTCCCTTTAGGGTCTTGTTGAACCTTTCCACAAGCCCATTGCACTGTGGATGGTAGGGTGTGGTAAACTTATAGTTTACTCCACACTCTTTCCACATTGCTTTTAAGTATCCAGACATAAAGTTGGTACCTCTGTCTGAAAGAACCTCCTTTGGAAAGCCCACTCTTGAGAAAACTGCAATGAGGGCTTTTGCCACCACAGGTGCTGTGGTGGTCCTCAGGGGAATTGCCTCTGGGTACCTGGTGGCATGATCCACTACCACCAGTATGAATCTGTGCCCAGATGCTGTTTGAGGATCCATGGGACCCACAATGTCTATTCCGACTCTTTCAAAGGGTACCCCCACCACAGGTAGTGGTATCAGGGGGGCCTTTGTTGTGCCACCTGACTTACCACTGGCTTGGCAAGTGACACAGGAGCGACAAAACTCCTTGACATTTTCTGACATGTGAGGCCAGTGAAAGTGTGGAACAAGCCTGTCCCAAGTCTTATTCTGGCCTAAGTGTCCTGCAAGGGGAATATCATGGGCCAAGGTAAGAAGGAAACCCCTAAACTTCAAAGGTATGACCAACCTCCTGGTTGTGCCAGGCTTGGGGTCTCTAGCCTCTGAATAAAGGAGTCCTTCATCCCAATACACTCTATGGGTACCTTGAGCATTCCCTGCAGCCTCAGCAGCAGCTAGCTGTCCGAGGGGTTCAAGTGAAGGGCAATCTAATTGGGCCTGCCCCATGTCTGCCCTTGAGGGTCCCCCTGTCCCCAGAAACTCAACCTGGTCAGGTTCAAGCTCCTCTGAGACAGTCTCCTCTTGGACTGCAGAATCAGTTTCCTGTAAAACTTGATCCTCAACCTGGGGCAAGTGGGAAGGCACAGCCTTAACCCTCTTGCTCCTTCTCTTGGGTTGTGGTTGGTCTATTGTTTCAAGATCCACCACTGGTTCAGGAAGGCACTTCTTAGCCTGAGACCTTGTCACTGCAAGGACATGAGCTGAAATCCCTAGCATTTCTGCATGAGTCCTGTACTCCACTTCTGACCAAACTGAGCTTTCAAGATCATTGCCTAACAGACAGTCTACTGGGAGGTCTGCACTCACAACAACTTTCTTTAGGCCATCTACCCCTCCCCAGGAGAAGTTCACAACAGCCACACTATGTGAAGTAGTGGAGTTGCTTGCATTGGTCACTAGGTAACTTTCACCTAGTACAATCTGACCAGGGTCCACAAAGTCAGGTGTCACCATAGTGACACTGGCACAAGTGTCCCTGTAGGCCTGAGCCAGCTTCTCATTGATTAAGGGAGTCTGCCTATATTTGCCCAGGTTACTGGGGCTCACTGCAGTGGTCAAAGATAAGTCCACATCATATAGGAGAACTGCCTGTGTGGGGATTCTGACTAGGCCAGATTCCACCTCAGTACCCAAGGTTAACCCTACTAACCCCTTAGGTTGTGCACTACCACTGCTGACTGTACTAGGGGGTTCAGTTGCTTTAGGAGCTGCAGTGGCAGGAACTGGATGTTTCTTAGTGCATTCACTGCCCCAGTGTGAAACTGATTTGCAGGTATTACACCAAGGTTTCTTTGGGCCATCATTCTTCTTTTTCTTGTTTCCATTTTGGGAACCCCCCTCCTTATTGCTAGTTTGGGGGCCTGAAGACTTCTGGTCCTTTTCTTTATCTTTCTGATTCCCACCCTTCTGGTCTGTTTTCTTCTGGTCACCTTGGTTCTGGTTTTTCTGCTTAATCCTTGTTCTGACCCATTTGTCTGCCTACTTTCCCAATTCTTGGGGAGTGGTCAAATCAGAGTCAACAAGGTATTGATGCAACAGCTGGTTCTGACAGTTATTAAGGATCTGCTCTCTCATCATAAGATTGTACAATCCTGTATAGTCTGAAACTTTACTTCCCTGCAGCCAACCCTCCAGAGCCTTAGTGGCACAATCAACAAAATCAGTCCAGTCCTGAGTCTGTGCTTTTTGGGTGTCTCTGAACAACAACCTGTATTGCTCAGTGGTTAGGCCAAACCCTTCAATAAGAGCACTCTTCAGAACAGAGTAGTTTTTGGCATCCTCAGGTCTAACAGTGAGGAGCCTGTCCCTCCCTTTCTCAGAAAAGGAGTACCATAAAATTGCTGCCCACTGATCCTCAGGGACCTGCTGTACCATGCAGGCCCTCTCAAGAGCAGTCATCCATTTGTGGATGTCATCCCCTTCCTTGTAGGGGGGCACAATTTTTGTCAGGTTTCTATTATCATAGGCCCTGTCTTTTTCTTTAGGAACTCTGCTGCCACCAGTGGCATCTAAGCCACACAATTTTATTTCTCTTGCTAAAGCAAGTTTAGCTTGAACCAAGGCTACCTCTTCCCTCTCTATCTGGAGTTGGACAGCCCTCATTCTGGCCCTATGCTCTTTCCTCTGGGAGGGAGTCATCCCTCTTTGAGATTCTCTTGAGGCACTAGAAAGATGAGAGTCCCTTGATTGAGATCTCACCCTCCTGTTGCCTTGGAGAATTAGGTTATGAGATCTGGAGTGGTGCTGGCCCTCTCCACTCTCATGTAGGTCTAGGTTGGCCTGGTTAAGCCTGGCAACCTGTCCCTGGGTCACCCTCTGATCCTGATCTTCAGGCTCATCTACATCTGAGCCTTCCTCTTCCTCTTCCTCCTCCTCTTCTTCTTCTTCTTCTGGAAGATCCTCATTCTCAGGGGAGTGTATCCCTTCACCTGAATCTAAGGGAGCATGACTCACCTTATCTAAGTCATCCTTTTCTAGGATAGCTATTAGGGAAGGAATGGTAGGGCCTCTGCCCTTTTTTAGCCCCCTGGCTGTGCACAAGGCACTCAGGTCTTTGTGGCTACGGTTGTCATATCTGGAAGTTGCCCTTATAGGGTCAACTGTTACAGGAGCAGAGCCTGAGGCTCCACCTGTATCAGACATGACTGCTAGTGAGGTGTAAGTGATGCACTTACCTACACTGAGTGTTTTCCTACTGTACCTTGCTAGTGAGTTGTAGTCAGGGTGTGCTAATCCCTTTAATCTACAACTACTAAGTTCAGTAGAACGTAATATGCTAAGCTTTTGATTTATATGTACCTAAGGTACTTGATGTGATCTTTCAATTTGATATAAAGATTGCAATGGTAAAACAAACAGCAAGCTCAAATCCGCACCGCTGCACACCAATGTGAGAAGTTGGCCTGATATGTAGTGTTTCCAATTCTGGAACCACTTGGTATCAGTCCAAACAAACCCCAAAGATGTCTGGTTGTAAGTCAACCTTGTTAGACAAGCTATCCTAGAGGTAGCATGGACTAAGCAGCCTTAAAGGCTTAAATTAAGAGGTTGTGTTAAGCGAGCTGTTTTACCACATACAATCCTGTAATCAAATGAAAGGACACCACACAAGTATATATTATAAAAATATATGTATTTATTTCTAAATTACTCCCCAGTACTCTTTATGAGGAAAGGGGGACAAGCGTTAAATCAAAAGCACAGTATAACATACAAAGTTGCACAATTTTGGATAAGGGCCGGTGGCCACTTAAACCATATACTAAAAAAGTGGTATAAGAGATACCAATCGAACAGTGGTTAGGCCTAGGGCCTAGAGAATCGCTGGGAGCAGTCAGGACTAGCAATGCTGAAGTCGGGAGTTGTCCACGGAATTCGGGTGCAGCACGGAAAGTGCGGCTTGCACCAATGCAATGTCAATGGTGCGTAAAAGTTACACAAAGTGAGTTAAAAGATACTTCCGCTGAACCTAGAGGAACAAAACTTTAGACACAGACCCTAGAGGTATGTACCAGTGTAGGAACACCGGCGTTGCAATGTTACCTCACCCACAGGCCGTGGGTGCACAGGGTCGAAGTGGCGTCGGGTTTTGACACGCAGGCTCTTGGTGCTTGGAGCTGTTGAAGCTGCAGGCGATGTGAAGCACAAGTGTCCGGTGTGATCCAAGGGTGGATCGAAGTCGAAAAGTACCTGAAAGCAGAGGGGACAGAGTCTGGGTCACTCAGCAGTGACCAGGGTGGAACCAGGACGGAACCAGGCAATGTCGGGCGCAATCAGGTGGTTGTCGATAGGCTTTTCTCCGCTGTCACGTGGGCTCTGGGGCATCTGCGATGTCCAGGAGCAGGTCACGATCTGTCCCACGTAGGCTCTCGCCGTCAGCACCGTCGGCTTCAAGATTGCAGCAAACAGCACTTGGCAAAAGCAATCCACGCGGAACCGGGAGATTGCTTATCACTCGAACCAGGAGGGTCAGAGTGGGGGCTCCTTTTCACAGGAGCTGGTGCAGATCTGGAGCAACCAGAAAAGCGAGTCGTATTCAAGGTTTCGTCGGCACAGGGGCCACAAGCCAGCTGGCAAGTGACCGGGCCAACGCGTCAAGCCAAAACAAGCAGAAGGGCCCCACGCAGCACTCGTCGAGTGTGGAGGGGGTAGCTTTGGTGCAAGTGTAGCTCGGGGTGGGGGCTTCTCAAACCCCGGTGCACAGCTTCGAGGATCACTCGTGGGCTGCACGGTCAGCGTCTCATGGCCTTTTCAAGATGGCGTGCCCCACGCTTCCGGTCGCCTCCACTGGTCTCAGCTCTGCAGGGACTGTGGATCGGGCAGGGAGAAGGCAGGCAAGCTTGATCTCGTTGATCTCTGTTACTCGAGTTCCGGCGGGAACTGCAACAAAGCAAGGGTTGAGGGCTGGTTGGTACCTGTTTGCACAGGGTGGTCACTCCTTGACCACAAGGGAGATTCTTCCGTCTTCTATGTTGAATAGAATGTCGAAGGGTCCAGAATTCGTTTCTTATGTTTCTTCAGGATGATCTGAGTTGCATTGGCACTGCTTCCACTCTTATTCGAATCTGGTGGGATGGACATCTGCTAGGTCCCCTCCTATGGGTGGGACCCAGGAAGGGGGTGGTTACACCCCTTTCCTTTGATCCAGGCCACGCTGGGACGGGGGCTGGAAGGCCCCAGAACCGGTTTGGCCGGATTATGCAAGGGGCAGCCTTGTGCTCCCCAGGCACTGTCTGGTTTCTTTGAAACCTCCCTACTACAATCCACTATCTCCTGTCTGGGGTGGTTTAACACCGCCCTGCGACAGGAAACCCTTTGTCCAGGCCACCATTTGCTGAGTTTCGGTCAGCAGCAGGAGGCCAGACCCGTGTCTGTGGCAGGGGCATCCATTTTGTGGATCTGAGGCTCATTTTAAATCAACCGCGTTTCAGTAAAGTAACATGTCTTATCCCTCTAGAAGGGTGGAATGCTACCCCCGTCGCCAGAACTGGCGAGGGGGTAGTATTCCAATTCGTATGACACCTTACACGACATGTTTTGATAAAGCCAAACCAAAGTTGCTATATAACCGCGAGGATTATAAGGCGTTTAAGAGTATATGGTATGGCATTATCCCGGATCAGCTTAGGGAATTGTTCCCGACAGCTGCAGACAGGCTCAGCTCATGCCAGAGCTCCATCTCACATAAAACCACGCCCTCTGCCTCCAGGATTGATGAGGCCTTCCATAGGAGTGGCTTACAGGCTATATATGTGTCCAGATATAGGTTTAGATATAGGTATACTATATCTAAGCAAGGGGTGATTACACCCACTTGCCCCAGCTGAGTGATCAGCCAGTTGTGTCAATTTAAGAACCAGCCAGGGGTGGAAAAAGCTATGCTTCAGCCCCTGGTAGGCCTTGGTGGCACCTATGCCCTGAGCACCTATAGTGCATGGTACAGGGGCTGACAAGGAGTCCATTTCCAATTGTGGTATGTACCTATAGCACATGTATTATAAATTTAGAGAGAGAACAGCAGGCTGGGGGTCTGATTAGCAGGCCCACAGCCTCAGTAAGTCGAAAACCAGTGAAGCAAAAAGCAAAAATTGGGGTGACCATAGGATAGCAGACCCTACTCTCCTACACTATCTTTGAGAGATAGTGAACAAACGCTCAGCACCTACGATTCCCTGGGTCCCCCATGAATATACCTGTTTGACCAGGCTTGGATTAACTGAATATTGTCCGAGTCCCTACAATAAACCCAAAGATGCCCAAGAGGCAGCTGAACTTTATTATTTATGATTGGAATTAACTGTTTTGTACTAGAATCTCGACTGTAACCTCAGGCAGTCTGACTGACTCATATTTGTCCTTCAAATGTGTACCACAATTTGAGAAATGTATGGACAATGTAAATGTCCCATTTCCAAGATCCCTCTTTATTAAATTTAGGCGAGGGATCTCGCCAACTGCAGCGTTCACATGCTTGTGGAACAAAAACGATGGTATTTCTAAAAACCTCTGTCTCATTGGCTGTTTAGTTGTGGAAAATGAAGGACATGTTTTATTTTTTTGTCATGCATATATATGCAAAACAGCGTGCACGTTGGATTGTTCCTCTCTGTCGGTAGCTTGAGCTTAAACATTGGCATACAGCGTTGAGAATCAGCAATAGGTGAAACATTGTATATTCGGTCTCCAATAATGTACGGTCAATCTGGCACATCCGGACAAATATCTTATTTTAAGGGTGATTTTTAATGTCTTAAAGTTTTAATGTTTTTACAGTGTCTCCATTGTATGCACTGTGCACTTTAAGTTTAACCTCAACAGATACTGCCTGAGTATCCCCGAACTATTGTGTATTGCTAGACTTTACGGATGACATAGCGGACCCGTGGAGCTGATTTGTAGGTTTCTTTTTAAGGTTTTTGTCTTTCTAAAAGTTGTTTAAGTATGGAGGTAATCTGCTGTGGTCTATCATAAACAGATTCAATATGATCTTAACCCATTTTAATTTCCTTTTATTGTAATGAATTGCGTTTTTTCTTCATCAGGTATATTTTTTTACCTTCAAGATATTTGTTACTGTGTACTTTTATGGTTCTCTGAACCAAAAATAAAGTTGTTTGATGATGATGATGACTAATGTTCATTCTTCACAGGTTACTGGCTTGTCGTTTGTTCCTTAACACCTGTTACAGCAGTTCAGTATACAGTGGTTTGCTGAAAATAGCATTTACAAACTAACAGAGTGCTTCATTTATCTTTGCAGGAAACTTGCACTTGTCTGTGTGAGGCTGCCAAGTATACAGACGTTCAGTCAATTGGCCCTAAGGTGTCACAAAATCCTGCAACAGTAAAGAAGTGTGCTTTGCTGTCATTGGCTGTGCGAGTATACAAGGTGAACTGTATACGTTGCCCATTCACACTCTCCGAAGTGTACATCACTCGCCTGGAGGTTGGCTGAGACATACCATGAACCACTGTGTGGCACTTATTGCAAACAGTTGTAGTGTTGCTAGCATTTTTGGGGATGGCTGTGGATCCCTTTGTTGGGCTCCAGGGTTTTGTGTAATGATGTACTTATGTTTTGCATGGTGCCCTAACAAGCCTGTACATCCTTTTAATCTCGAGCTGACTCATGTACAAGGGCTCCATCCTTATTCTGCCATTCCCCGCTCTCACCCTGTGTTGCTGCACCATTCGAGGTCATAAACTGGTGGCCTGGTTTCCATCTTCATGTTGCATGGCTTATGGTAGCCGAGCCTGGATCTGGAATAGCTTGATATAGGGGTCTACCAGCAGGGTCGGATTGGGATCACAATTCGGCCCGGGCACTGACGAAAAAAGTGGCCCACATTCAAGAGGCGTGGCCCATATTTAAGGGGCGTGGCCCACATTCAAGGGGCGTGCCCTTTCATGAAACCCCATTTGCACAGACAAGGAATGAAAGTGGGAGGGTACTGTTCTTGCACACGCCACAGGACCAAGGTGACAATGGCCTACATGCTGAGCAACTAAAAAAAAAAGCAAGGCCCCTTTTTGTCACAAAATTATTCCAGCCCTCCAGCACAGGAGCACCTGAAAAGCAGCAAAGCCCCTGCTATTACTAACCTACTCAGCCCTCCCCAGACCTTCAGCTCAGGAGCACATGAACAGAGGTAAGGCCCCTGCAATTAGTAAATTAATCAACCCTCCAGGCCTTGGGAAAATGTCCTGGCAGGGGAGCACAAAACACAGCTTTCTGGGTCATCCAAGGTAGCCAGGTAGCCAGGGGGCAGGCTGTGTTGAAGCTGGTGCATGGGAAGTGCCTTCCCAGTGTGTTCTGGCAGTTTGAGTGTTTACCATTTACTGTAGTATTACCCTTGTACCTGTGTATGGTACCCTTTTGTAACTTGCACAAGCCACTTTTCTTTTGTAACACACTGTTTACTCCTCTCACTTTTGTTTGCTTTAGATACTTGCACAAGTGCCATCATTGCCTACGTAACGTTTGTTCTTGTGCTGGAGTGTCTGCCATTAATTGCAGTATTATACCTCTACTTGTATTTTGTACGCTTTTGTGACCTGCACACATGCCACTTTTTCGTCCTGTAATGTATCGTTTGCTCCTCTTGTATTTTGGTTGCTCACTATTGTCACTTTTGATTCATGTAACTTAACATTTGCTTTTGTAATTTGTCCACTTATAATTTTCTCCTCATTTATTATTGCTGTTCCTAGTGTGAAGCGCTCTGACACCTTCGGTAAAGTCCGTGCCATATAAAATCGCATAAATAAATAAATAAAACAAAAAAATTCCAAACATCACCAGGCCCCCACAGCAAGACCCATTCTTCCTCGCCCACTGTGCCCTGAATGTGAAGGGCTGTGGGCGAGGTGTTAAGACTAACACCGTTTCTGGGCTGCATGGGCACCAGGGGGCCGAGGTGCAAATGGCTCAAAGGCCTGAGAAACACCTGGCCCCCAGGGAGGCCGATTATTGCAGACAATCACCCCTCCCCAGCCCAGCCTCAGCTTGATTGCTTGGCAGGGCAGGGGTGAAGGAGAGCCCACAGCTGACAATCGCTGTCTGGCCGCACAGCGAGGCTGCTTTCATTTTCTCAGTCTGTCTCTGTGCACTCTGTGGGCCGGTTTTTTTTCTCCCCTTTCCTAGTCCACTCTCTGTGGACTGGCACAGGGGAGAAAAAAAACGGCCCACAGAGGGCTCTGAGGCACCGGCCCTTCGGCCCATTCCCGAATGCCCGCCTTGCCAATCCGACCCTGTCTACCAGTGCTGCACCAATGAGTGCGTACTGCGGAGTAGAAGTGTGACCTGCTGCAATCGACTTGTGAGCGCTTCGCCTGTCTGTGACTGTTTACGTAGGTCTGGTGGTGCACGGTGCAGGTGTATCAGATAGTAATTTGTTTCAGCTCAAATTGTCCGCATACAGTGTTTTTCTTTCATTTTCTTGAGATGGTATTGTATTTTTGTATTGTTTTACAGCTTTCCTTTCCTTCCCTATACTTCTAGGTACTTTTACCACCTACCTTTGACCGGAGGGGCTTTGAGGTGGTGTTTTTTACTGGTTTTCAATTATACAAATCACATGGAATAAATAAAACACGTGGGTCACAAACATGCTTTATTCAGCACGTGATACGCTTTGCGTGTATTTTTCACTCCTCAACAGAGGAAAGGATAAGTAAATGCTCTATTTGCCCTGCATGCTATAATTCCCACCACGCCCAGCTCATAATCACTGCCTTTGTCTCCACTCTTGGGGTGTCCTGGCAGCGGGTGTGCCCAGAGCCACCTTAACCTGGTGTGCTTGTCAGCTAGATGTGTGCGCTGCTGGTTGTGATTTATTTGTAGGTGCGCATGTCTGGATGTGTCTACATATGTTTCTATCCACTGCACTGCCATCGCTGCATCAATGTGGGATACCCCACCAACCTGGCAACATCTGGAGGCCTCATGGGCATAGTATTCCCTACTCAGAGACATGTACTGGGTATTCTCCTTTACAGAAGAATTGTGCCTACTTCTGGAGAAGGCAGGGAAAGTTTTGCTGCAACACAAGTTATTATGTGTTTGGTAGAAAGCATAATTGGACACGTGTATAAAAAGAGAGAGGTGGGTGCTCAAGTCTTTGGAAAACAGCACGTGGAGCCAGGCCGCAGAGATGTGGTCAAGCCCCCCCCCCCCCTCCTCTCAGTCATACCCCGTGAGGCGGAAACGGGCACGTTTCATAGCACTCAGCGCAAATCTTTCATTTTTACAGCTGACGTGTGAGGAGCAGCTCCAACCGAGACCGGTGTGAGCCGCCTTAAAGGCGGACAAACCAATAAAACTACCTTTTTTAATGCCTGAGTTTTTATTTGTTTACATCACGCAAGTCTTATTGGTTGGCAATGAAAGCATTGTTTATTGCCCTTTGAGCACATGTCATAAATCGCAGAAGCGCATCGACTTTTAATAGTCGTGAAAGGGCATTTTGCTGGGGTGTGGGCACCGTCTAACCTGGGCGTTCCATTTCTGTGTCAGGACAACTCCAGTCAATAACTGAAGCCATTTTTAGAACTGAGGTACATGCACATAGTGAATAGGTCATATTACAGGCATGCTGCAAGCCTTTCCAGGGACCCCTTGGGAGGCAACAACATTGCATTAAAGACGGAAAGGGCCGGGCCCGTACCTTCTAGATCTGTTCGAGAGCCACATGTCGATGGTTCTTTTTCTCAGCATGTAACTGTGGAGGGGAGAGAAATAGTTAACAATGTCTACCAGTTCAAGAGCAATTTCTCTAGACACATGGGGGCATATTATCAAGGGATTTATCTCTGCTTTTTTGGCTTTAAAAGCCAAGAAAGCGGAGATAAAATGATCTCCCTATCAGCAACAGGGTGCTAACACGCAATTCGCATGTAGCACCCTTTTTCTCTACGCTTTCCCTTGCACCTCTGATGAGATGCGAAGGGGGCGTTCCAGAGAAAAATAATAGGAGAAATGTTGTTAAGCGACGTTTCTCCTAATAACAAGGATATCACTAACCCTGTTAGTGATAAAAAAAAGCAGCGCTAACCGCAGTTAGCGCTGCTTTTTCACACCTGGTATTTTCCTGATTTAGCCCTGATATCCTATGGAAGGTGGATATCATGGCTAAGTTTGTGAGCCCCTATCATCAAGCTAACGCCAAACTCCGATATCTCAGTGATAAAAGTACACGCTACCCAGCGATAATTATCCTAGCGCTAAGTGCGCTTAGTGATAATTATTACTGGGGCTTGATAATATGGCCCATAGTAACCACAGACTACTAAGTAATGTTGGTTAAACTATTACAATGCCAAAAATAACTGAACATAATGACACCTCAAGACGAGGGTGTAGAAATACATTGGTTTCAACATAAAGTCTCTGCGGATAAACTTGAATCGGTGCAGCATGCACAAGTCAATTAACTCCACAAATAGAATGCAGAGGATCAAAAAGCATTAGTCCAAATTTCCCTCTGTCAAGGGCTGATATTCATAAAGCGTCAACCTATCCCTACACTAACACTCACCTGGCATCCCTACTTAAATATTCTTCACAGTAAAGTGAATAGAAAGGTGTCAGTCTGTTGAGTCTCCTCAGAAGTCTTGCCACTATAATGGGTCGGGTAGCGTGAAGCTATTGAGACGGAGCTCGTACTGAGATGCTCCCTCTCCGAAGGCAGAGAAGAAGTTGGCTGTTTCCCTACTAGCAACATTCCAATATCACAGGTATCTTCCTAGGAATCCTCTCAGGTCACGCCATCCACTCGGAACATGTTCTCATAGGTAGTTGTCCACAGGGCGACGATGCTCCTGAGTTGCAATATAATTACCTTGATTCCCAGACCTTCTGCTGTGTGAAATTAGAAAAGTTCTCCTTATCATCATTAAGTCCCAATGTATTCTCTTAATCTAACTAACAAGGTTGCTTCTTCCACCTGCAAGACAAACGCGACAGAGAACAGGATCCCCAGCACACATAATATTCAAACTGCTAATTCCAAAGTGAAAGCTTCCATGGACATGCATTTCGGGCCTGCAAGATTCAGCTAACATAAGAGAAATGGAGTATGAGCTTTACAAATTTTATAGATTATAAAGCACATTTGGTTAATAGTCCTACCTACATATAAAATGACATGATTAATAAGCACATGAAATAATGACTGGTCCTCAGCTGCAAAACACGGATTCTTCACATTAGTGTTTTCTGCTAGTTACATTTGAGTTCCACATTAATTCTTTATGTGTTCTAGGTAACGGCATAAATACATCACATTTTATATGTATTACATTTCAAGATCCTAACACCTTATGTTAAGACAAGAAAGGTGTGATTATTATGCACCCCTACATTTGAAATGAGCTTTGTGCCACATCAGGGCCCAGAAGCCCCGCATGACTACTGAAGAAAAATATCATGGCTCCAGGTTGTTTATGTAAGATTTATTTGGAAATCCAACGTATTTGTAGTTTTGAATAATAAGGTGAAAGAATATTCAAAAATAGGAATATTCCTCGTCCAGTGTTTTAATGTGTTGGATCAGGGAAGGGACTTTAGGACCCTGTAGCACAGAATCCTCACCGGCCTCAAGCCAGGACGCTGGGCCGCCCTGACTACCCGAAGAAGGGCAGCAGGAAGAGGAATGGAAAATGCAGACTGTGGCAGAACAATGCAGAAACAACATGGGGGCAGACAATCTCCATGCAGCCTCAACAGCCCAGTTATCAAAATTAACTTCAACTCAATGACACCCATGGCACGCAATGGAACACGCATGAGCAGCAAATCCGCCGCAGGAGCAGTAAGTAGTAAAAGAGCTCGCGTTTGCAAAAAGGAGCACTGCCACCTCTGCACTAGGAAGGAATCAGGTACAGCCAGTGCCAACTTAAGGATTGTAGGGGCCTTGAAAAGGCCATATTTTAAGGGCAAGACAAGAAACAACTTTGAAATGATTTCCTTTATTCAGCTAATTCACGCCTTTGTGATGCCAAACAGAACTGAATTGTTATAGAATGGGTGAGCAGCTGAACGCTCAACTTGCCCAGAGAGCATCAGTCAAGTAGTGCCAAAAGAAAGCTGGAACAAGCATTGATAAAGCCATTTCTTAATTGGGTTTTATCTAGCAACAATATCTTACATTAAATTCAGGGCCAGGTGTACTATGCACTTGTGTTGTCCTTGTGTCACACAAGTGGATGCAAGGCAATACAAGTGTTTAAATCACAATTATCAAGCGACTCATATGGAGATTTGTGTGGTTTTGCATCACTTTTCAGCCGTTGAGTAAGGCACGGCAGTGCCTTGCACTGCCTGCGCTACCCTGTGCCGGGTAGTAATTACATTGGCAGAGCAAGAGCCTTCCAGTGCATCCACCCAATTATTATTTATACAAACCCAGATTGACTAAAGTAAGTAAACCTGGGTTTGTGCCAGAATGATGCACCTACCCAAGAGTGGCATAACGAGGAGAAATGTCTTTGTTTCTCCTACCTACTTCCTCTTTGCATGTGAAATGCATTCTGGAACACACACAAAGAAGGAACAAGACTAAGGTTTGTTTTTGTCCAGGAAGTAATTCCTTCTAGCACAAAAACAATGCCTGACTGCAACGAAGGCACCTTTGCCTCATGGAGCAATGATATTTGAGAAGTGTGGCTCAGGGGTTAGAGGCGGCAGACCCGGAAGCTGAGATCAGCCCTGGACCAGGGTTCAATTCCCCGCCCCGACGGGGGTTGGGCTCAATAATTCCACGGACTCGATAATTCTCACTCCGGTGCCTACTCGACTCACGGGTTCACACTCTGCGACTCTGGGCAATAGCTTGCTTAATCTCCACAACGGCCCCTCACGGCGGGATGCCTGGCTTTCACCTTGTGGATACCCTGCTGTGGTATCTCACAGGGGAATACCAGGACGGGTTCCCTAAGCAAGCGCATAGATGCCTGCGATGTGGGCGATTTGCGCTATATAAATACATGTACATTTACATTTACATTTACATTTGCTTTGGTGCTAGGCAGCCACAAATGCACCAGCACAAGGAGAGAGCAAAAGCTGGATGACACACCATTGGATGGTAGTCCCCCAAACATTTAGACTTTACCCCTCTTGTTTGCTTAATTAATTTTTTCTGACTTTAGGACTCTGTGCATCTTAAACTGCTAACCAGTGGTAAACTGCTTGTGCTCGCTCCCTAAAACATGGTAAAACTGGCCTGAAGCTAAGTGCACATTTAATTTACTTGTAAGTCCCTAGTAAATAGTACAATATGTACCCTGGGCCTGTATTTAAATGTTTCTAGTGGGCCTGCAGCACTCTTTGTGCCACCCACTAACGTTGCCCTTTATTACAAATCTCAGGACTGCCACTGCACCTGTAGTGCAGTTATAAACTGCCATTTTGACCTGGCAAAATAAACCTTTTTCCAGACCTATAACCTCCTTTTTCAAACTTATAAGTCACTCCTATGGTGTGCCCTAAATGCTCCTATGTCCGGGTGCGTGGTATTTAAAAAAGTAGGACATGTTTGTTTAAGGATTACATGCCCTGGTGGATTAAAAACTCCTAAAGTTGTTTTTCACTGTTGCAAGGCCTATCTTCTTCATGGAGTAACATTGGTTCACCTTATTTCAATTAATAAGTGCTAATTTCAGATTGGGGGCAGATAGAGAAATACTCTTTACACTCAAATGAAATGTAATTTAAAATCCTTTTTAATGGTAAACTTGGATTTTAAGTTACAATTATAAAAATGGCACTTTTAGACTGTTCCAATTGGAGCAGGGTCAAGAATGATTTGCATATAGCTGGGTCTAAATTGAGGTGCTATGGTGTACAAAATAAAGATGGACTAAGGTACGGGCCCAAGCAACCACTATTCTTAGGAAGAATTTTTAATTCCACTGGCAGAATCAGAGGAATTTGATAATTCTGCATTACTCTTCCAATGCGTAATTGCTGATAAAGTCTGCCGCTCTGCTGGTGTACCTAACTACTTTAATCTGCAGTGGTTTTTAAATGTAACTGCTCCCTCTTCCCACCCTGCGTACCCCTGCATACCACGTGGTACCCGTACATGGTCTGCAGGAATTAAAATATTTATCACTGCAGAGTTTGTAAAGTACCAAGGGGTATGCAGTGGTTTCTAAACACAGCTGAAAGATGGAACACTCCCTCTATGTTTTGAAACCACTGCATATTACTTAGTGCATCTAGTTTTAGACTTGAGGGTGCAATTTGCACTACAAAACTAGTACCAAATGCCCACTTTGCCTTGTCTCAGAAGTCCGCAGAAACTAGCGGATTTTAAATGTAATTCCGTGTGACTTAGCGGAATCATACTCCACAAATTCCAACCACCCCTAGTGATTGCAAGTGGCTATGAATAATTCTAGTATCCATCCATCACTTTTTTGTACACTTTTCAAAAGTTGCCATTTTAAGCCCAAAACAACTGTGCCTTTCTTCCAGTAGCCTGGCGTATTGTTACCAGACACTGAGCAGTGAGACAAAGTAAGCCTAGATGTGAGCAGAATGGGCCATCCTTCAAAGGATCTCGCTTCGAGCACACACATAGGAACCTGACACCAGACCTGCCCTTACCTAGGTGCCTCTAGGCTGTTGGGTGCACAACCCAATTAGGTCAGGGGACCTGGCCATAAATAGTTTGGGAGTAGGGCAGGGCTGTTCCACACACAATGACTGGTAATAAATGGTGGCACTCTCCCACTTGAGATGACTTCTGGGCCTGTGGAAGACTCAGATGAAGATAATCTGCTTTACGAAGTACTATCCTGCTGCCCTGCTGCTGACGAAGGAATACTGGACCTACTCCTTAAACCTAGGTCCACTAAAGTGACTTTAAGGGCTAGCTGGCTTTCCTCCTGTGAGAGCTATAGGGAAACAATAAGCTCCAGAGACCTGCCCTGTTACTGCCCAGTTGACTAGTATCAACTGGACTTGCCTGGACATGCCATGAGGCCTGCTGCTGGCCAATGTTGAAGTGAATCCTGAACTCCAAGAAGTGCCACTGGTCTTGAACCCTAGACTGTCATCATAGTATACTCCTCCTTGCCTTACGGAAGGTTTCACTGGAACTGGCACAGCTGTATGCAACTAAATGCAGGACGTCGCATTACAGCACCAAGCAGCTCCTGCTCAGTAGCTTCACCGAAAACGGTGCAGCACAACACAAACGGATGCAGAACCTCGCATCACAGAATCTAATTGTGCCTGAACGGTGCCTTCACCGGTACCGGAGCAGCATGAAGGATCCCGAAGCAGGACTCCACATTGTAAGGCCTCACATTGTAGCTACATGCGTCCCGGAGAAGTAGTTTCACTGGAACTGACGCACCACAATGCAGAATGACGCAGGACCTTGCAATGCCACACCAATGACAACAAGGTACCACTCCAAGATGGCCAAACTTAGTCCTTTGCCCAACCTTCGCTTCATCGTGGTCAGTCTGAACTTGTGACTTTGTCCAGGTCCAAATAACCACAGTTGTTGCTTTGTTGCTTTTTGGAGCTATTTTCACTGTAAACTTTTAAAAATCTATCTTCGGCGCTTATGACGAGATCAGCTCGTTATGAGGCACAGTGGAGCTGTGCTCATGACGAGCTGAGCTCGTCATAACTACCGTTGAACACCCACATGGGGATTATTCCCCTCCTGTGTGGGGCGTTCCATTGACTGAGCGGAGTTGTGACGAGCTTAGCTCGACATGAGCACAACTCCACTGTGCTGCATGATGAACTGAGATCGTCACGAGCACAGCGGCACCGCGCGTGGCCCTCCTCCCACCCGCGCCACAGGGAGTAGCCCAGAGGCAAAGAGGTTAATTTAATGACTTTTGCGGTTCACCCTCACAAGGATTGTGGTTGTTTCCTGAGGGTGGATTCCACCCATCTCAATCAGTAATCCAAATTTTTATGTGAGGCTTCTGTAAGTATATATGGTGCATTTCTGCTCTCTCCATTTCGCGCAGTCTAAGCCGCAACTTTCCTTGCTGCGTTGCGTGGAAGAATAGTACACCTGACCCTCAGTGTCTAACCAGCGACCCATTGTAGGAAGGCCAAAGTAAGGTTGATATGGTGTATATGAATGAGCAGATCTTAGTAGACTAGTGCAAATTATTGAAGTAAGACATACGCAATTAGTGCTTGAAATTGTAGCTTTTGCTGGATAATCACTAATAAATACCCCTTCAACACTGGCATTCTAACTACACAGGAGCAATCTTGTGTTGAGGATCAGTAAAATCTGATAATTTTCTCCTGAATTATTTTCCTGTGCATTGTTCCTCTGCTTCTATTGGTCTGTATACACATATCTGGCTAAGAAGGGATCTCTCTAGAGTAAAAGGAAAGAGAGGGTGAGAGAGAGAAGAGAAAGACAGAGGTAAAGAGAAAGGCCTCGTATGAGATGTTAAGGAGAGGGAGAAGGGGTGGAGAGGAAAAAAGAGTTAGCAAAAAGAAAAGCTAAAGTAGAGAGGGAGAGAGGGGTTGGGTACACTAATAGGCAGAGAAGAGATAGTGTAAGAACTAGAGAGAGGCAGAGGTAGCCAGGTGGAACCGTTGAGATAGTGAGCGTAGTGTAGTGAGATGCAAGGGAAAGTAATAAGATGTAGAGAGAGGAACTAAAAGGGAGATATAGAAATATAGGTCAAGCCAAGAGAGTTGTGATGTACAGAGAAAGATAGAGAGAGGTGAATGGTAGTAAGAGAGATGAAGTGTAGAGTAAAAAAAGTTGAGTAGAAAGATAGAAGTGAGGCAGAGGAAGAGTGGAGAGTTTGGTACAGAGAGAGGGAGAGTGAGAAAGAAGAGAAAGAGAGAGAGGGCAGAGATAGAGAGAGAGAAAAGAAAGAAGAGAGATCAAGGTGAGGTAGAGTGGGAAATTTGAAATAAGAAAAGCACATGAAGAAACAGTTGAGAAATCATAGATGGTATATTGATAAAGAAAAAGAGAAAGCAAAAGAGAAACAGAGACAGTGAGAAAGTAGTAATGGAGCGACAGGGGAGGTTGAAGGAAGAGTGGTTGTAAGTGAAAGAGGGGAGGTGGAGATGTGAGGTAGTAATTGAATTGTATACTGAGTGTGAAAGAGGAAAAGGTAGGCAGAAAGAGTGATAGGAAGAGATGTGAAGGAGTGAGAGCGGAATAGAGAGGTTATTGAGACAGAGGTGAGGCAGACACACACAATGTAGAAAGAGTTGAGGTGGAGGGCGGAGGTAGGTACATAAAGATGTAGAGGTGAGGTAGAAGAGGTAAGGTAATTCAGGGGCATATTATCAACGTCCAGCGATAATTATCGCTGCCCATGCTTAGTGATAAATTTCTTGTCGCAGGCTATCTCTGGAATTTATCACCCTGGTAGCGCGTTTTAAACCACGTGTTTCTCTAGGGCGATAAAAATTCCAGAGATAGCAAGGTTATAACCGTTTTGCAGGTAACGTTGCTGGGTTTCCAGCGATGTTCCCTACAAACTGGCGATAACCTTGCTGATACGACCCCGTGGTCGTATCAGCATAATCCACCCCCTATGTCAAACATAGGTGAGTCAGGATTTTAGAAGACGTTAGATTTTGACGAAAACGTCAGTTTTCGCCAAAATCTGATCTCTGCTAAAATCCTGTGGCTGCCTTGTAAATATCAAATTATGAACATCAGCTATATTTGCAAGATAGTCCATCCGGGGTACGCCCAGTGACGCCCACTGTGCATCTCATTAGAGATGCAAAGAGAGGCGTTGGGATAAAGGGTGCTAACATACGATTAGGCATGTTTGCACCCTCTTGTAAATAGGGTGTTAGTTTTATCTCAGTTTTTTGGGCTTTTTAAGCCAAAAAAGCAGAGATAAAGCCCTTGTAAATATGCCCTCCAATGAGAATTAAGCATGCAAGTTTGAAGGTTGGGCAGCTGGGCTTGCACTGTAGGGTTGTGTAAGTCCATGCCCAGCTGTCCAATTAAAAGACAAAATCTCTTTCAAAGCACAGCTCACTCCTGTGGTGACTGCCCTGATCAAGGACCCCCCATAGAAGGTCAGGTATCTGGTCCATTGCCCACTGTGCTCATTCCTAACAACGACTCTGTTACAGCAGCAACACAAGTATTTTCAACAGAACAACAAGTGAAGCAGCATTTGCAACTGCAGTCGCAACTAAAAGAGAATACACAACAGAGTAGTTATAATACTAATACGGCAGTAACCTTCAGAACACTGGTAAATCTAGGAACTCGTCAATAAATACGACGATGAATACCAACAAAATAAAGAAAACTAAGCATGTAAAAAACCAACCACAAAAGACATAACGTCAAAAGCAACAGGAGTAGTTATAATCCGAAAACAGAAGTAACTGTCACAACACGGCTGCATCTAGGACACTATAGACAGGATCACTGGAATTATGCGGCAGGTAAGCACCAAATTATGCAACAGGGTTGTCTAAATTATGTGGCAAGAAAAGGAAAATTATGAGGCATAATGTGGCAATATTTTTTATAATATCACTACATTTGCTTGTAACTTTTATACCTGGTAATTCTGTCCGGACAAAGATTTCACCTCATAAGTACCACTTTAACAGCCGAATACAGAAAAAACAAGCATTTGCAATGCAACCGGTCTCACCTTTGGGACCTTATATATGTATTTAGCTATGCAGCATATTAGTCTGGGTAATGAAACATCTACTGTTCTTTAACATGGAGGCAAAGTAAGCACCCAACTGCGGAACACAACAGGTATGGGAACACATGGAGAGACACATGGAGAGTAATACTGCCTATCAGTGAGAAATTGTTTTGTCCAAAGCTCTGTTTTTAGTATAAAATCACCCCCTTCGGTGGTGAAATCACTGAAAATGCAAGAATTTGAAAAATATAATTGTTAACCGGTCCTCGTTGAATACAAGTTTCTATGGCCTGGAATCTAGGGAATGCTAAAGTAATTCTGGTATTTTACTGACTTATGCTGGTCGTTTTCTATCAACAAAGTTAAATGGAGGCAGTTGCCAGAAAGATAATAAAAGAAAGCCCCTAAGTAGAAAGTAATTCCTGTAATTTAGTAGACCTGTACTGGTTGTTTTCTATCAAGACAGTTAATTAGAGGCAGTTGAACAAGCAGAAAGTAATTCTGGTATTTTATGACCTCTACTGGTCGTTTTCTACCAAGACAGTTAAATACAGGCAGTAGAACAGAAAAAAATGTCCCTAAGCAAAGGTGGAAGCAGACAAGTCCTAGGGGTAAACACATGTGACATACTTAGTAACTTTTGACCTGTTTGAGCTTTGAAACATTTTTTTCTTAAAATTGGCAGATTATAAAGCAGATAAAAGATTTTGTGCAAATCACCAAATCCATAATTATGAGAAAAAGCAGCGGCAACGGAATTTCATAATTCCAGTGGCCCTGACTATAGCAGGGGTCGCTTCATCAATGAACACAACGATCAATACCAACAAAATTATGAGCAGTAACAATGTGTAAAACCAACCAGAACAACAGTGCAAACATCCACAACAATAACACAGAATGTTATGTTATGTTATGTTATGTTATGTTAAATAGGTCTTCTATAGCGCACGGCTACTCCGAGGAGTGTCCCGGCGCTTTGTACTATATGACCTAAGAAGGAACAGACAAACATAACAGAGAAAATAAAAACAGGCGGGCACAATACTGAATAGGGCAGGAGGTCTCTAACAGGTAAAGAACCAAGTCTTTAAACCCTTCCTGAACGCAAGTAAATTAGGCGTGGAACGTAGGGTCAGAGGAAGGGAGTTCCACGTCTGAGGAGCTAGCAGCCTAAATGATCGTCCTCCAGTGCGTGCAAAGCAAAGCAACAGTAGCAGCAGAATCCACACTTGTGAAAAATATTAGTAGTGTTAGAAAAGTAATAAGTCCATCTGACAGGCTCAGACTCCAGGGCAAAAGACAAAGGTCCTGATAGACAAAGGTTAACTTAGATCAATAGTCTAACTCACCTTTGTGAATTACGAATGGTAGTAAAGTTAGACATTTGGTCTAAGTTAGACTTTTGGTATAACTTTACCTTTCTGAATCAGGCCCAGAGATTTTTACAGTTCTTGCCACTATGTTGCCATAACTATCTTGACAGAGGCCCCAAGGGCACAGCACAAAATTGACTCTGAAAGAGGAGTTAGGGGTTCAAGGATCAACAACTTACACCATAACACACACTGAAAACATTTTTAAAGTCTGAATGGGGGTGAAACATTTGTACGCTGTTCTACAAAGGTCAGACACTTGTTTTACACAAGTGCTGCAGGAGGTGGCCTTGGGAACTGGGGTTCATGAGCTGGGCCACCATGTCTCAGTTTGCCCAGGACAGGCAACCACAGGTCAATGGAGAGCTCCCCTGCTTGACTGGGGTGTGAAACTATTAGCGGGCCTGGCTGAGGGCTCCATGGGGGGCTCATGGGGGGCTCATGTGCCTTGGTAGGCCTCAGACCATGGCTAGTGTCTGATCCCAGGCTTGTAGATTCCCTTTGCAACTCTCCAATGTAAGAAAAAAAGCTTTCTAGAAGCCACAGTGTGACTAGATGGGCATCCTCTGGTGCTAACAAACTGGTGGCACGCCCATTAGAAGTGATTGGCATGACCAGAGTGCGAGTCTGCCCAGGAAGTCTGGATGAGGGCTCATTTCAAACTTTAACCCGAGTCAGGACTCCAGGAGGTTGTATACTTTCCCCCTTTATCACCTAGTGTGTACACCAAATCCATAATTATGAGAAAAAGCAGCGTACAGCATGTGTACAGATTACATAAATGGCTATTAGACCACACCCCTCCTCGCAGGTCAGCGGGATGACCAGATGGTGCGAGAGAATGTCAGCAGAGGTGTTGGGCAGCAAGTCATTAGCTTGGGCCAGGGCCTCATGGGCGGGGGCTTCTGACCTTTGCCTGCAATGTGAATGGCCATTCTGGCTGGTGGTTCCCCTCTGCCTGGGCATTCTGGTTGGTGGCAGGTCGGGGCAATCTGATTAGTGGCTGGCTGAGCTATCTGATCAGTGGATGGACTAGGCCATCTGGCCTGTGGCTGGCCCAGGTCATCTGGTTAGTGGTTGAGGGACCAGATGACCGGAGGGCCAGCTGGCATGGCTCTCTGCAACTTATTGCTCTTCCATGGTTCCTTAAGCCCCCACTTCGTGGTGCCCTTCATTTCATGAAAATTACTTCTTTGCTAAGCACAGAGGCTGCAAGTTGGGAGGGGCAGTTAAACTACATCAGCTAACAATTGTTGAAGTTAGGAAGGTAGATATCAGCACTGTGCATTAAAGCCAAATGGATGGGTGGCAGAAGCCAGTCAGGGATCTACCATACCCTGGCAGGGTGGCATCAGACTGGGGAAATGTGTCTGAGGCTCAAAGCATCACCAGTGAAAAGCAGGGTTTAAGCAAGTTCAGATGCCCTGAAAGGACAAGATCCCCCAGACAATGGCCAAAATAGCCTTCTCTCCCTATGGCAGGGTGGCATCGGACAAGGGAGGATTCTGGTGCTCCTCTGGAAAAAGCAGTTATTTAGACCCCTGCAGAGAGGCGGTGAAGTCACAGCTTTTGTCTTGGAGGCCTGGCCTCCCAGCTGGGGCTACAACCAACTGGATAGGTAATATCTCTGGCTGGCTGCTGCCAACCCATCCATTTGTAAATAAATGTAAATCCAGTATTTGTAAAGCGCACAGCTACCCATAGGGATCCCGGCGCTCTGGGCCGTTGGAAAGATTAAGTGAGCTATTGCCCAGAGTCGCATGGTGCTGGGCAGACCCCTGCCACCAGTGCCAGGGATCGAACCGTGAGCCCCAACGTCCGGCGTCAGTTGCCCCCTCCACTGCGCCACACCTCTTGCAGATACCTGGATACCTAGCCTACCTGGGGTATGATGGCGACAAACTGGGGTGGATCCTGAGCATCCTCTAGGGTGAATAGTTCCAGTATTCACCAGTGAGAAATGAGTGAAGCCATGGTTTTCACCTGGGAGTCCCAGTTCCCTACAATGGGGCCTCAGCCACTCTGCAAAGCCACCTACACTCACTGGGGCAGGGTGGCATTGAACATAGGAGGAAACTACAGCTCCTTGGACTGTTCAGATCCAGTGATCCCCAGGAACCACATCTTTCACTTGGGAGGATGGTCCTCACAGGCCATGGCTCCAGGCACCGAGAGGGCCACCTACATCATCCGGGGATAGTGGCATCTGACTCGGGAAGAGTCTGGGTCTCCTTTAGGCTGCACAGTTCAAGTAATTCCCTGTGAGAGGTGGGTGTACCTTGTGTGGTAAATCCATTGTTTTGACCAGACCTCTGTATATGTGTCACTGGACGGTAGCCCTACTTGTCCTCTCATTTAAGGTTAGCACTGCTGTGCACTAACATGGCACACAATGCTAACATTCCAAGTGTATGCTGTGCATGTTCATGTATGTAGCTTGCATATATACTGGGTGTGTATGAGTGAACCAGAGTAAGAGAGGCCTGTGGGATCTATTTTGGATATCCCAATCCCGTCCTTGTGCACAAGATGGAGGTAACATTGTGTCTCAGACAGTGGACATGTACTGCTGACAGCTGGAGGGAGAAGATCAAGACCAAGAGGTAGGAGGAGACAAGGATCCCACCTATCCATCCCCAACTACGCTGTTTTCCTTCCACAGAGCCATTTCTATATTCCCTTTCTTTACAGCCCCTCTAGATGCGCGCAACCCCTCTATATGGTCATGCCACAACATCCTTGGTGTGTTGCCCTGAACCACCTCTGTGGCCCCTCTTTGTGGCCCCATCCACTGTCTTCCCACTGTGTAACCACTGCTTCCTCACATCCATTTTTGTACACCTACCCCTGCAACTTGCACCCCACCTTTTGTCCCACTTTATCTCCTACATTCAATATACATACCCCATTCCCCTACTGGCCCTCTTTATGCACTGCTTCCCTTCTGTGGGCCACCAGCACCCTACAGACCCTCCGAGGATACTCCAGTCCCCAGATAGCCCTTTTAGGTTATCATGCCATGACCATAGAGCCTCTTTGTGTGATGAGCTCCCCAGGTTCCATTCTACTTCAGTCCCTTTTTGCCGCCTGCCTGTCCATTGCTGGCCATCTGTGAGACCATCTGCCACATGAAAAACCTCAGTGTGCCACCAACCTTCCCTGGAATCCCTCTGTGTGCCAGAGCCCACTTCTGCAGCCCTTTAATGTGTCCCACACAATGCCTAGATGTGTCCCTGGAGAAATGCAGCTCCTCTGTTTGCTCATGCTCACCTACAGGCCCTGTATCCCACACTGCCTTGCACAGAGACATTTTACTGCATGGGCATAGTGAGCTCTGGCCCAGGGCCCCAGCCTTTCAGGGGCCTCCTGACAGAGTCAGCTCCGTTCTCCCGAGTTTTGCCCTAATGACCTTGAATATTTCTTAAACAGATTGTTTTAAATACTGTTTTCCTTTAATTTATTTTTTACGTACCTAATGTGTGAGAGTCTAGTACAGCCATTTTGTAGAGAAATGTTGTGTTTATGTTTCATGCAATATACAAAAAAATAGCTTCTTTTAGATAAAAGCAAGGCCTAACATATAAGAAATGGGAGGGCGTCACAGAGATTATTTGCAGTAATTTTGGTGAGCTGCTGCTGTGTTACAATATTGAAAACACACATAACTATCCCTGAATATTAGATATTAACACATTTAGGGCCTTATTTATGAGAAGTGATGCATCGCTGTGTGAAAACAGGGATGCGTCACTTCTTGACATGCCCTCCTTGTGACATGACGCATCATGTCGCAAAGAGTTATAGATACGTCAGTATTTCTTACTTATCTGTAGGCGCAAAAGTAAGGCATTGCTGGAGTGTGTCTGAAAATAGATGCAACTCCAACAAAGTGTCCTTTCACATGGAGCAAGCCCCATGTAGAAGATCCTTCATCAGTCTTACACCTGCTGTGAGGCAGGTGTAAGATATTGACGCAATGTCATCCTACAAGGTGCGCACTGAGTTCTCATAGATTTCAATGCACCACCTCTACAAGGCTTTTTTCAGGGGAACAACCGCCCTGCATACATGACACCTGGTGCAGGTATAATGTGGTACAGGGGTTTACAAAGTGGCACATCTGCCTAGATGCGTCACTTTGTAAATAGGGCACAACATGGCACATTTTTTACAATGCTGGTGCGTCACAAAAAGTGATGCACCAACATCTTAAAAGTGATGCAAGGCCTCATAAATAAGGTCTTTAGAATGTGGATGAGTGTTCCTTTGCACTGTCAGGGACCTACTCAGACTAGAGTGTCCTGGCGCATGACAGCGGGAGGAAAAACGTGCGTTAAAGACCCATCAGTTATTAAAAAGCAAGGTTTTTTAGTTCTTCCTGAAAGAGAATAGGTCTGTGGTTAAGTTCAGAGACTCAGGGAGTCTATTCCACAATTTTCTGCCTAGAAAGCCGAGGGACGATGGTTATCGCTTTGAAGTCGATCCACTCTTTTGTGCAGAGCCAGTGTAGAGACGTAAGAATAGGGGTCATACTAGATCTGGGTGTAGGTCTCAGGATGGCTCTGGTCACCACGGTTGGTACCACTTGAATAAGGGATTTGGGATTTGGGAAGACCGAGGTACAAGCTGATGACATAGTCAAGCTCTGATGTCACCGGAACCTGCACCACGATCTTTCTGCTCTCAAGTGGGATCAGTGGCAGGAATTTTGTTTGCATCCGAAGTATGCCAAAGCAAGCGCCAGTTAGGTTTTGAGAGTGTCTTGCATATAACAATTCCTAAGTTTTTGACGTTCTCCTTTTCCGCGGTCGGGGGCGGCAGATCTTTTGGTCATCAAGAGCTCCAGTCAGGCATTTCTAGTTTACCAAAGAAAACAACTTCAGTTTTGTTCAGGATTGCACTTCAGCTGATTGATCTGAAGCCAGTTAAAAACCTTTGTGAGGCAAGACCTAATCATTGTCCCGTCAAAGTCGGTTCCTTTTTCATATGTAAAAATCAGCTAAGTGTCATCAGCATAGGAAACTATTTTTGTGCCCACTTACTCTACCAGAAATGCAAGGGGGATAGATATATAATAAAATGGGTAGGACCGAGAATGGAGCCCTGAGGGACACTTACATTCATGGCAGTGGGAACCGGGGATGAGAAAGTGGGGATCCAGATGTCCTGAGATCTATTTGCCAAGAAGGATGACATCCATGATAAGGCGGTCCTCCCAGGCCGCAGTTAGCAAGTCTCTCCGAGAGTCTCTCGTGTGGGATCGTATCGAAGGCCGTTGACAGATCGAGCAGTATCAGAACAGCCTTGTCTCCCTGGTCCAGCTTACCCTTGAAAAAGTCAGTCACTTCCAGCAGAGCGGACTCTGTACTGTAGTTAGCCCTAAAACCAGATTAGGATTCATGAAGGAGCTTCCCATCTTCAATGTGTTTTTGGAGGGCCTTGTTTACATGCTTCTCTAATACTTTGGAGAGGGTCGGATGAAAGGAGATTGGCCTGTAGTTGTCAGGGTCCGTCGGTTCGGTGTTAACCTTTTTTTATTAGTAGAAGAATCTTAGCATTCTTACATAATTTCCGCATGTTGCCTGAGGAGAGGGAAGCATTAAAGAGCTGGTATACCGTGGGGTTTATGGTGGGAGCTAATAGGTTCAGGATATTCTGTAGTGTCGTTTCTATATCCCTGATAGGCTCTGCGCATTGGAATAATATACACTATAGTTTTGACAGAGGTCTCTATCGAGTACATTAAACTTAATTACTTGTGTGTGCCAGCTAACTCAGCGGTCACTAGAAACTTCTCGAATGAACAAGAAGGGATTAGTCTCTGACAACCTCATAAGCATGACAACTTTGTTTCCCTTAGAGTCGGAACAATCTCAGAATCGTGGAAAAAATAGATAACCGTTTCACTCAGTCAATCATGCATGCTTCGTTTCTACAGAGTTGCACAGAAATAGAGAGACAGGCGTTTCAATAAAAAGGGTTTATTGAACAGTCTAATTTCTAATGCAAGAGATATGAACTGCTACATTTGTAAGACAGAATGCGAAGTATAATACGTACAGCGTTAGCAGTAGGATCAAATAATACTGCAATAGCATTGTCTGTAGCTATGACATATATTCATAAAAATACATACATAAATAACACAGGATAAAATACTCATCTGGTGCTTCTAAAATAATCCTACCCCAGTGTACCAAACCTTAGTGTAGTTTGAGTAAAGAAGTAGGTGCTGTTCAGCTATAGTTTAGTTTAGCTATAGTTTAGTTTAACTATAGTTGGTTTAGTTTAGCTATAGTTGCCAGAGTTGCCAAGAGTCCCTCTAGGTTCTTGTCTGCTCCATACCTTAGAATGAGAGAAGTTGAAATCGCTTGCCCGGGTCTCGATCTCTAGCATCCCGCAAGGGGAGTCAGAAACACTGGAGCTATATTCTCAGCGAGGAGGATGGCAGCATCTGGTCAGTGCATCAGTTGGGGACTGGACTTCCTTCAGAACTTGCCATGGTGAGCCGCATCGTCAAATAGGCAGTCGAACCGTGGACCAAACCGTGGTTTGCCATGGCAAGAGAAGGCATATTTATACCTTGAAGGTGTTTAGGATTGCCAGTATTGACGTAAAAGTCCAGCATAAGAACTTCACGAATGAAACCCTAAGGAATAGATGTTCATGTATAATAAATGAGTTCTTAGAGAAATCAATATCCAAGCAAGGGGAAGTCCTAAAGGCTTAAGAGTCTGTTGTGACGTATATGATCAGATGTAGGTTGCCATGCCTGTATTTGGTAAGCATGAGCAATGTATAAAAAAGGGCTGGATTTATATGCCTAAATAAGGGCAATGTGAATTATACCTATATAAGGGCATAAATTGGGAAATTCATACGGAATCTAAATCGACACACAACAATTCGCTTTACGTGGGTCGATAGGAGAGCCAGACTTAATGCTTTGGAGAAGGGTCAGTGACTCTTCAATCTGAAACTCAGGGAAAGCTAGTAAAGATGGAGGATCCGAGAGGTGAAATCTGCTATTAGAACTAAGGTATAAGGTCAGTTCTTCCTCTGAGATGTTAATGAAAGCTTGTTGCATTGCAGAGATCTTTTTGTGGTAGAATTGAGCTATTTGCTTAGACCATTCTTCCGTGCATGGCCCTTCCTTGGTGCTGGCATTCAGGCGGTAAAG
Organism: Lissotriton vulgaris; assembly: GCF_964263255.1. Lineage (NCBI taxonomy): Eukaryota > Metazoa > Chordata > Amphibia > Caudata > Salamandridae > Lissotriton > Lissotriton vulgaris. The sequence goes on from NC_141688.1 coordinate 274,071,339, forward strand.
GAGTTGACTATGCAACAGATTTCCTTACTCTTATTTTGGGCATTTTCTATCTTGGTTTGAAAGAAGGTTTTCTTGGCTGCCTTCACAAGAATGTAATGAGCTTTTAAGGTGTCTTTATACACATTCCTGTCCTCAGGTAGATAGGATTTACGCCATTTCTGTTCCATTTTTCTACAATTTCTTTTGCCAGATCTGAGGGAAGCGCTAAACCATGGAGCTGGTGGGGGCGACCTCTTTGAGGAGCAGGAAACAAACAGTACCGCTGCACCAATGTTGGTCCAGAGCCCTGAATCTATTGAGAGGGCCTCCGAGTCGTGCAGCCATGCAGTTCTGGGGAGGAACGGCTGAGGGCATCTGCTAACATCGGGATGGATATTTTATAGAACGTTCTGTAATTAGGGGCGCTCTGCCCTGTGTTAGTCCGAGGGACTGTAACAGAGTTGGGCATGACGAATTTTAATAGGAGGTGGTCATACCAGGCAATGGGAAGAGGTAGGCTTACTGATATGTCAAAGTTGTGAAAGATTTGGTCTAGGCAAGCCCTTCTCATGGGTGGCCGAAGAAAGAGATGGAAACATGTTGCAGGCCTTCAGCGTCTCCAACAAGGAAATCTTATGAGGGTCTTTTCCATTGTCCATATTTATTTTGAAACCTCCCATAATAAGGCAGTTGTTGTATTTTAAGGTCAGGGAGGTGGTGGCTGTATTAAGCGTAGTAATACAATTTCCAATTGCGCTGGGAGGGCTGTAAATAAGAAAAACAGCTATGCTATTATGGGTGGATAAGGTGCAGTGGAAGCCTGAGGACTCTGAGCCCTTGATGTTTTCTATTGGGATGGGAGATCAGTTTAGTTATTTATTGTAAATTATGGCAACACCACCCCCTTCCCACTCGGTCGGTCCCTCCTAAGGATTTCATTACCCATTGGGATAGCCGAGCTGATAGTAGGGTTGGAGGCTTCAGACAGCCAGGTCTCAGTGAGAAAAAAAAGATCAGTTTGGTCATCTAAGAGTAGGTCATAAATGGGTGGTACATGCTTTTGCATAAAGTGACAATTTAAAAGGGTGGCCTGTAAGTCCTCTATTTTCTTATTGTTTTTACACTTATTTTTGCATGGGAGGATCTTGGGTGCGAATTTCCTGGGCTGGAGGAGAGACCCGTTGCACTTATTGCATCGAAGGTCTAGCTCGGATCAGCCGCTGTACACAGACATATTGGTAGCCGCCTAAGGCTACGCAGTTTTTCCCTCTTGTAAAATAGTTGAAGAAACTCACTGGTGGGGAAGGGGGCTGCATGGTAGGCGCCGGCCGCTGAAGGTTCATGACGATTTCTGCTTGTCATGAGCACCGGAGCACCATGCCTCATAACGAGCTGAGCTCGTCATGAGCATGGAAAAGGTTAACGGAGGAGCCACCACTGCTTTCACCTACAGCTCTCTGTGTCCCTCCAGTCGCCCCACAAGCCTCGAGTTCCTCTACTTCCCTGCATGAGGTTTTTGTACTCCATGTCCTCTGCAGTGCCTGTACGTGTGTCTCTGTTCTTGTTCAGCACATATGTGGGCTGTTCCCTACAATATTCGAAAAAATTATGCTGGGAGAATAGGATTTAATATATTTTCTCTAGGGAATGAGGAATTAGCGGCATATTCCCACTGATTTTGCCCAAGTATCTAGAATTTCCACCTGTAAATAATGCCTCCACCTTGCCGAAGAGTATGCAGCATGCGCCTTTGTCTCTCCTCTGCACAATGGTGGAAAGGTTTTCAAGCCCCATTTCCTGTCGTGTCCAGGGCAGGGTTAGCACGTGGCTCTTACCTCTTTGTCCAGAGGCGAGAATAGAAGGGAGATATCAAACTACTGCCATCCGATATCTCTTTCTATTTTCAAACAGAGTGCTGTGATGATTATAAAATGACCCGCTCCCCCATGGTCTGCCCAATGGTGCAGTCCACGGTGAAGCTGCCTGTGGTTTCTCCCACTCCTTCTCCTCCCCCGGCAGCTCCGCATGTAATGGTGCTGCTCGTGGTGACATCACTTAGAATGTCACAGCGACCAGCGTTCCAAGGCGAGCGCCGTGGGGACAGTGCGAAGTTGCCACCTGTTGTGGCTGTTGCTGTGGCTGAGGTCGCTGCCTTTCTATTTACTCACTGCGAGGTAATAAAGTTCTCGACCTCCTGACAACCTTGTCTGTGCTTAATGACCGATACTACACTGACGACGAGGGTCAAGCGGGGACGGCGACCTCAACACGCATGCAGAACCAGGAAGCGCAGTGAAACATGCGAAGTGTAATTCAAGGTACTCTGAAGGCAGACTGAAGTGCTGCGATAGACTTGCGGTAAGGAGCGGAGGTGGAACGACACCTGCTAGATGTGGAAGGTGGAAAAATAATCAGATGTTGACACAGGACAGGAGAAGGGAAATAACCTATGAAATAGTGTGTCAGACGAGGACAGGTGCCCAGCGCTTTTATGTGCTTGTGAAGAAGCAGACCTAGCGTAACTTATTGGCGCATGTCACGGAGGTGTTGAGGAGCGGAGGTAAGGATAAGCGGCAGTGAGCCGTGCTCTCCGTGTCAGAGCGCTAGCTGAGACCATCGGGCAATAAAGCATTGCGAGGAATGTCTGAAGTGTCTGCGGGGCGCGAGCCGAGCAACTGTCTAAACAGATTTGAGGTGCTGTCGGCGCTTGGCAGTGTGAGTTTAGACCGGCTGTGAGTCACATCTGTGCCATTTGTTGGGCGACCGTTACAAGCTCTATCCTGTCAGCGCATCAAATCTCAAGCCCTTGTTCAGTTACGGCGCTCTGACTGGGTGTGCCATCATTGGAGTGACTGGTGTGTGAGCGGGGCCAGACGGAGAGTGCATCGTGTACCTTGGAATTATGGCGAGCCCAGTCATTGCACTTTCAGCATCGCTTCGGCTGTAGGATCATCACCCTTCGTTGAACCTGTGACTCACTTGTGTTACCATTTGCCATTGCTCCGTCATCTGCACAACAGTGGAATTGACTTTGTTGAACCAGCCCTGCCGGTATTGTGAGGAAGAGAAACGGAGTGATTTGTCCTTTACCGACTGGTGACGTCCTGTGCGTGAATGACGACAGGGCAGTTATTCATGTGTGAAATTCGACTCAAAGTGTACTGACTTCGACGCCACACTGCCACCCAGTGGTGTAAAATGAAAATGTTTTAGCCCGCATCACCTTTAAAAATGCAGACTAAGTTGATTTGCTTGGAAAATCCTCAGTGATCTATACATGTTTTATACCCTGTTTCTGCACACCGGTCATTTTATATTTTCTCATACCCCTCTGAACCCTGAAGTGTACATTCCTTACTCACTTATAGGAGGGCTCTAATATCTACGGTAACCATGCAGAGCATAACACCACCACACTTCTTCCTGACTAACCCTGGGGAACCTGCAATTCAATGGAAAAAGTGGAAAAAAGTGTTTTTAAATTATGATACTGTGTGTGGCCCTAATCTTGGGCTAGAAAGGAAGGGAGCATTATTGGCATATTACTTAGGAGCAGAGGGGGAAGAAGTTTTAGATCACCTCCCAGATCTAGGGGTGCAGGAGGCGAGGGGTCTGAATGAGCTCGAAGTAAGCTTGAAGAAATTAGACTTGCACTATATCTAAGACTAGCACCGTAATGGAGAGATACCATTTTGGGAAAAGAGTACAGAAGGAAGGGGAATCCATTGAAGATTTTGCGTCTGATTTAAGAAAACTAGCTGCTACCTGCAAGTTTGGTGGTGCAAGTGAGGAAAGGATTAGGGACCAGTTTGTGTTAGCTTGTAGGATGGAACGAGTATGTGAGGAGTTGTGGATGAAAGATGACCCACCATTGAGGGAGGTTTTAATAGTGGCCAAACAGGTGTGGAACACATGTTGCGATGCGTCAGTGAAATCAAACAGGACAGTGGTGAAAAGAAAAGTGAAGACAAACCTAAAGGAAGCGAGGTAGTGACTGAATGTGAGGCAGTGTCTGTGATCAAGGGTCAGAAAATAGTGGGCAAAGAGCAGAAAGAGAGCAAGATGGGGTGGTCATTCAAGGGTACCTGCTATAGATGTGGTAAGCAAGGGCACATGGCCAATGACAAGGAGTGCCCTGCCCTCAAGTTCACATGCAACAAGTGTGGAAAGAAAGGTCATTTCAGGCAGTACTGCAAAAGTGCACAGGGATTCAGCAGACAGAGTAAGGAAAGGACCAACACAGTATGTGACGAAATAGTTGTGCAAGTAGGTGAAGGAAAGATCTGCAGTATCAAAGACACAATTTGTGATGAAATTGTTGTGCAAGTTGGTGAAGGTCTGGTCTGCAGCCCTAAGGACACCATAATAGTAAGGGGTACTGAAGCAGGCATTGTTTGATTCCTGTTCAAGAATAACTATCATCAGCGCAAAAGAATTCTCACGGGTTTTCAACGGGAGGATTAGCTTGAGAAGGATGGATGTAAGGCCCGGGGGGTATGCTGGTCGCCCCATCTCTATAAAAGGTTACTTCTGGGACAAAATTGAATACAAGGACAGGACAACAGTGTCTAATGTTTATGTGTCTACTGTAGGTGATAACATTTTGGGTTGGCAGGAACAGAAGGAGTTAGGGGTCTATCTTAATCCCAATAGCAATCCCCAAATTTTGATACAAGAAGTAAAAGAGCCAACGGAAGATTTAGTGACAGAGTTCAAAGAAGTATTTAATAAAGAGCTTGGGTGTCTAAAGAATTACTGCCACAGCATCAAGCTTAAAGAAAACGCAAAGCCTGTAGTAGCCAAAGTAAGGAAGCTACCTATTGCCATCCAAGAAGCAGTGAAGACTGAACTTGCAAAATTGTGCAAAGCAGGAGTCATTGAACCGGTAGAAGCGACGGAATGGCTGGCACCTATCGTGGCCGCACAGAAAAAGGATGGGTCGGTTCGGCTGTGCATTGATCTCAGGGCTTTGAACAAAGAGGTCGTGGTCGACCGTTTCCCACTGCCCAACATCACCCAGGTGATGAGCATGCTAGAGGGCGCAAGAGTTTTCTCCACACTTGACTTTACTTCAGCTTATTTTCAGATCAAGCTGCATGAAGAGTTGCAAGAACTCACAGCGTTTGTGACGCCCATGGGCGCCTACAAGTTCAAGAGGATGCCCTTCGGTCTGGTTTCAGCGGCAGCCGTGTTCCAGAGGATCATGGCCAACATCTTGAGAGAAATTCCTGGCGTAGTGTGCTACTAGGACGATGTGCTGGTATTTGCTAAAGACCATGAGGAACACGACAAGAGACTGAGACAAGTGCTGGTCAGGTTTAGGTCACAAGGACTAACTGTGAAGAGAGAAAAGTGCGTGTTTGGCTGCAGGGAACTGAATTTCTTAGGACACAAGGTAACAGCCGAAGTAATCCGTCTGAAAGTAGAGCTACAGAACACCATCGTGAATTTGGTGCCCCCAAAGAGCAAGAACGAAATCAAGTCCTTCATGGGAATGCTAGAGTTTTACAGCAAATTCATACGGAACTTTGCAGGAAGGACGTATGCCATCCGGCTGCTGTTGAAAAAAGACATGGTGTTCAGCTGGAGCCAGGAGTGCCAAAGAGAGTTTGAAGATGTGAGGAATGCACTTGCGGAAGCGCCCAGCCAAAAGTCTTTCATACCCAATCGTGCGACCATAGTCACCACCGATGCAAGCGCAAAAGGGCTTGGAGTGGTTCTCACTCAAATAAGCAAGGACGGAGAAGAAACAATAGCTTTCGCCTCAAGATCCCTACAAAAGTCTGAGAACAATTACTCTGTGATCGAAAAATAAGCCTTGGCAGTATTCTGGGCTTTGGGCAAATTCTGGAATTTCCTGTGGGGCACAAAATTCATTCTTCGTACTGACCACAAACCATTGGTGGAGGTTTTCGGTAAAAAGGGCTTGGATGCTATCTCTAGCAGGATCAGGCGTTGGGTTGTTGGCCTTCAAGAATACACATTCAGTGTTGAGTATGTCCCTGGAACACGTAATTTTGCAGCAGACTGTCTGTCACGGTTGGTGAAAGAAAATGATGTGAATGATACTCATGAAAAGCGCCATTCAGAGAGCAATAGGTGAAGAATGGAAAAGGGCACTCAAGGAGGACGAAGTCTTGGATGAGGTGTGCAGGAGAGTAAAGGACAGATGGAAACATGAAGATAAACGGGTTGATGCTCTACGGCCATTCTGGATTGTCAAAGACGAGCTGTCCGTAGTCGACGAATGTCTGTTCAGGGGGACGAGGTTGGTACCTCCCGCGGCGGTGAGAGAAAATCTGGTAGATATGACTCACAATGGCCACCTGGGCAATCACCAAGACCAAACAAAGATTGCGAGAAGACCACTGGTGGCGGGCATGGGACTCGCAATTGAAAGGAAAGTCAGAGACTGCATTCCGTATAGTGTCAGCGACAAAGTGCTGAGACAACTGACGCCTCCAATGGTGTGCAGGCCACCGCCATCAGGACCTAGGGAAGAGTAGCCGCTAGACATTGTTGGCCCATTGACGGGAGAAGTGCGCACGCCGTACATACTGGTGCTTATGGATTTGTACTCCCGGTGGCCAGAAGTGAAGTTGGTGAGTGAAATCACAACGAAGGCCGTCATTGAGTTCCTTCAAGATTTGTTCATTAGAGAAGGACTACCCAGCAGCCTACTCACGGACAATGGGGTGCAACTGTGTTCGAAAGAGATGGAAGACTTCCTAGAGGAGAGAGGTATCACACACTAGCCTTGTGCCCTTTATAACCCGGAGACCAATGGCATGGTCGAGCGCTTTAACAAGACCCTTAAAGAGAGCATTCAGTTAGCCAAGATCAGCGGCATGAACTGGAAAGAGGAAGTATGGAGGCGAATAGAAGCGTACAGGTTCACCCTGCACCAAACGACGGGTGTCACCCCTTTTGAGTTTCTCCGTGCAAAAATACCCAACACCAAACTATCGCCGGGTTAGATGGGGTGGCATGCGGGATGGTCGGACCACTCCAAAGAAGCGAAGGGATTAGTGAGACAGGAAAAAGCCATGGTGGGGAGGAAAGAAAGGTTCGACAAGCTCCACTCTACACAGGAGGCGGGGTTTAAAGTAGGGATGACATTAAGATCAGGACACCCACTGGCAGGGCAAGTTGGTCAGAATACAGTAGGCCCACCAAGATCACAAAATTATTTAGAAATGCTGTCAAGACCCAGGAAGGAAAGATCTGGAACCTGGGAAGAGTAGTGAGATATCACCCCCCTGGGCAAGATTCACGTAGTGAAAGTGGGCGGGAAGACAATTTCGAGGGGAGCATGGTTCCCCCTCCCAGGGAACTGTGGCCGGTCCCCCACCCGGGTGGGAGGACAAGCCAGAGAGTGAATAGACCACCCAGACACCTGGATCAGTATGTGATGATGTAATCTCTGTGGCACTGTTAGATTCTTATGTTCAATTCTGATGCCTCATTCTGCAGGGAAAGGGGGATGTGTAGTATCTCCCACTCCTTCTCCCCCCCGGCAGCTCCGCATGTAATGGTGCTGCTCGCGGTGACATCACTTAGAATGTCACCGCGACCAGCGTTCCAAGGCGAGCGCCGTGGGGACAGTGCGAAGTTGCCACCTGTTGTGGCTGTTGCTGTGGCTTAGGTTGCTGCCTTTCTATTTACTCACTGCGAGGTAATAAAGTTCTCGACCTCCCGACAACCTTGTCTGTGCTTAATGACCGATACTACACTGCCCATCTAGCGCTCGCTCCTGTGCCCCGTTCCAAACTGACAACAGGGCTCTGGAGCATGTGACGTGATCATCCACTCCCACGTGGCCTGCAGAATGCCATGGGTGGGCAGGTTACATGGTCCGTAGAGTGCGAAAGGAGGGGTCCCCTATCACCTCCACTTAGCCCTTCTTTTTCTGCTTTATTTCTTGTGTTTCCTTGTCTTGTGCGCGCCAATGTTTGCAGACAATTGAATGAAAGCCCTATTGAGAACCCAGTGTGCTTTAATGATTTACTGAGATTACTGATCACACACTTTCTCGCTCCATATCATATTCTCTTCTGTTTTCATATCTCTCAACCATTGTTCCTGTTTTTTTCCTTTATTTAGTTGCCATTCTACTTTTTTCATGTAACAATATAGCTGTCTCATACACACCTTGGCTCCTTTGGGCATTTGTTTGCCCTATATACATCGTTTTCATTTGATTTCTTTCATTTAATTTTATTTAATTTCATTCCATACAAATAATTGGTCTTTATTATACGTGATTCTTAAACTCTTACCGCGTTTTTAATTTCGAATCCATAATCTTAAAAAAGTTTTTTCAGATACACTTTTTCATCCAGGTGCCTGTTGGCAGGAGAAGAACAGAAATATTATTTTCTGAGACTGCGGCACAAATAGCAGAGACTTTGTGCATCTGCCCTAGGGTGCTGTCTGTGTAATGGCCTGTGCACCAGCAGCATCGAGAGGCCAGTCTGAAAGAGTTTGGAAATGGGGGAGTGGAAGGTCTATTAGTTTGTAGTGCTGCAGTAAATGTCATGTAAAGGCCATGGAGAGCTTTTCTGCAAGTCCAGGAACATTGTGTTAAGGACCAGAAAGAAAACAACATTGAGACCTGGCTCTTTGACTGATCCAGAGCTGCTTCCGCTCCCTCACCCCCCCACCCCCGCAACCTCCCAGTGCCTTGATACCCTCACAGGTGCATAGAGCGCTACACAAACCCCTGATTGATTGAATAAGTGAGAGGAGGCATTATTGCCAGACAAATCGCAGAAAACAACATCAAAACTGAAATGCCCTTGTCCCAGATTTACTGATTGTTCATCAACATAGGACTTTGACTGCCCTGCTTCGTCCAAGCAGGAAAACATTACAGGGTCCTATTTACTACAAAGGGTGCGCTGCTGCTCATGCCAAACCCTATGCTGGTGCTCAATTCGCACTGCCCTGCAGCATGGCAGAGGCGCATGGCTCGTCTTGATGAAACAGGCATGATATCCTCCTCCCCCTAAGGCCTGCCCTACTCAGTGCCTGGATTCCCTCACGGGTGATTAGCTACGCTATACAATTTCACATAACATAACACTGCATGTTGTCTAGCACGGCATTTGTGTTGGATGCATACCCTTCCAGTACAACATCCTAGGCATAGAAAACACAAATAGTTCCACGCATTGGAAGTGTGCTCTGCACCGCACCACACACACAAAGCATTGTTTTCAGGGGCAATGAGTGTATTTCCCTTTGCATGCTCCTGCTTCAAATGGGAAGTTTTTGAGCACAGCTTGCAGCAGCCATTACAAGGTGTGGAGCACAGTACAATAAAAAAAAGCACAGTTTAATACTCAATTATGGTTACTTTACAGTATTCCTTGCCTGCTATGGTCAAAACATAATTTTGCCTGTGGCACAGAAACAAACACAAAAGCTAGAAAACAACGCAACACTATGGGCAGCTCATATTATGGTGTGTGCTGTGTGCAGTTGTAACTCGGTTAAGATAACTCAATCCCTCAGTGCACCCCTCAACCGCCACAACTCCTCACCCTCTCCCTAACGACAGTCCCTCACAACAACTACTACTCTGGCACCTACACTTGAACTCTCCCCTACCGTAATACTATCCCCTCCACTGAGACCAACCTCCTGGCCCATCCAAGCCCAAATCCCTCCACCTCCCAGAGAATCACTCTACTACCCCATGACACTTCTTCCTGATTTCACTCACCCTTCATAGCCCACCCTCCACTCTGACATCATCCCCCACCACTCCTCTAATACATTCCTCCATATTCCCATACCCCACAACAACCGTCCACCTCCAACACCGAACCACCTCCCCAATACCCCTCATCCCCTTCTAAAGCGGCACATAACTACTAAAACCTCCCACGTCCATGCCCTGGACCCTTCCTCCACAAATGACACTTCTATGTCACCTTCACCCAAACCTTCCCCTGCCGCACTCCTGTCCCTTCTCCCCACTCTAGCTCCCTTTCACACCTACTCCCAAATCTCCTCCACCTCCCAGAGACTAACACCACTCCCCCACGACACTCCCCTCATAATGACACATCCCCCTCTGAAGCACCGGTTATACCCACTTCTATGGTAACATCCCCCCCTTCTCCGCTAACCCACTCCTTCAAATTCCCATATCCCCAAATAACCATCCACTTCCAACACCCTATCACCTCCCTAACAGCCCACCTCACCTTTTAAACCATCCCCTTATGATGGTTTACCCCAAGGTCATGACCCCCTTCTCTAACCTCTCACTCACCCACTACGCCAATGCCACATCCTCTTTCACACCTCACATGCTCCCCTCACCCCCCCTTTCCCCATCACCCCCCTCCAAGCCATCACACGCCATGCCCATCCCTCTCTCCGAACACCGGGTCATACTACCCTCCCCTCCCATGGCCTCCCACACTCCTCAATTAAACACAAACCTACCCACACTACTCCCCCCGGATGAACCTCTCATACCAAGAGGGCAACCTCATCTCTCTAGTCACTCTGCCCCTAACACCCCCTTCGCTCTATCCACCTCAACTTCCCTCCTTCTTAACCTCAGCCAGACACTTCGTAACTTGGACGATAATTTTGTTACACCAGCTACCGAACTTACCCTACTCAGAAAAGATTTCAATCGATTCAAATCCTACAAACCCACTGCCCGCCCCTCCTGCCCCCCCTTTATGCTAACCCTCGAAAACACTTAGATCCCAAACATGAGTTAACAACGCCACTCCTCTCCCGCTCTCACAGACCCCTTCGAACCACTAACACCTACTCTGCCCCTGACTTCTTTGCCCTCTGCCTCACCTACCTTAACGACCCCCCCACCTAAAGAATCTACCCCCTCTCACTCCAAAATCCCTTATTTTGGGACAAGCAGAATTCCTGAGCCTCCTAGCTCCCTGAAACCCCTCCAGCTCAAAAGTATTCAATTACTCCCCCCTATCGCCAAACCCAAACCCCTGACCTGCATGCTCGTCAACTGCCATTCAGTTGTCCAACATGCAACTGAAATCTCAGAAACCATTCTTAACGAAGACACCAATACCGCCTTCCTCACTGAAACCTGGCTCAAAGACCATTCAACACCCATTATCGGCCTTCTGACCCTTCCTGGCTACTCTATCTTCAGAAGAGATATACCAGAAAATATAGGGGGTGGCCTAGCAATCATTTTTAAACAAGAACTTCAACTCTCCCCTATTATTAACACTAATTACACAACCTTCGAATACTTAGGCGTCAAACTCAAAATGAAATGCTCCCCCCTATACGAATGCATAATATCTCCAACCCAATCTTACATCCCTATCCAACAACATCCCCATCGACTGGTCTGACCACCATCTCATTCCGTTTACAATATCTCCCCTAGCCCCTCCTCTCACTATAAAAATAAAGCTACAATTGTAGCTAGAAATTTTTAAGCAAATCATTCCCATCCCCAAAAATCCCAAAGCTGACCCCCAAATACCCTAATAATCTCCGCCCCATCTTCAACCTCCCCCTCATCTCCAAAGCCCTGGAAAAATACACCCTCCTCCAACTGGACAAACACATCGACACATTCAAACTGCTTGACCCCCTTCAATCTGGCTTCCGCAAAAGGTGCAACGCGGAAACCGCACTTCTCAACATAGTTGATATTCACCTAGCCCTCATCTATGTTATTTGTTATGTTATTTATTCTTTTGTATAGCGCAACGGTTACTCAAAAAGAGTGTCCCGGCGCTTTAGGTAAGGAGAACAGATTTCAGAATAACACAACACAATTAAAAGAGGTTAAAAGGCAAACAGAACAAAAAAGAGGAACTACTAGCAAACCTATTGGGAAAACAGCCAGGTTTTGAGACCTCTTCTAAAATCAAGGAGCGTAGTCGCCCCCCGCAATGGGAGCGGTAATGAATTCCACATCTGTGGGGCCAACAGACTGAAAGAGCGGCCCCCGAGGCGAGCCCTCTTCACACGCGGAACAGCCGCCAAAAGTAGAGATTCCGACCTGAGCGAGCGAGCCGGGTGGTAAGAGGTCAGTCTCTTTTGGAGATGTTTTGCTCCCACAGCATGGAGCGCCTTGTAGGCCAAAGTCAGAGCCTTGAAGGCGATCCGTTTGCGGATGGGTAGCCAGTGTAAAGTCACCAACAACCCAGAGACGCTGGTGCGTCTACTTAGGCCAAAAATGGCCCTGGCCGCCGCGTTCTGTGCAACTTGAAGCCTCTGCAGCAGGTACTCTGGCAGGCCCAGGTAAAGAATGTTGGCATAATCCAACCTGGAGCCTATCAGAGCCTGCACAGTCAGCCTCCTGTGCTCCTCGGACAAGAGAGGCAGAAACCTCCGCAACATTTTTAAAAGGCCGAAGCAGGTGCCGGTCACCCCCAGGATCTGGGCTTTCATCGTCAGCCCCTTGTCCATCTTAACCCCCAAGTTTTTAGCCATGGGAGACGAGCCGGACGGAGGGAACATGTCGATGGGCCACCAGGCCTGCCAGCTAGGCTCCGTATCGCACCCGAAGAAGAGTACCTCAGATTTGTCAGAATTGCACTTGAGGCTGTTCAGTTGGAACCATGAGAACACAGCCCCAAGGCATTTCTGGATACTCTCCCCGTCAAAGTCAGCCCCTCTCTCGCAAGAGAAGAGGAGCTGGGTGTCGTCGGCATACGACACGATCCGGGCACCAAATGACTCCGCCACCGCCGCCAAAGGGGTCATAAAGACCAATCTCGAAGAGTCTTGCGAGCAGGCCCTCATGGGGGACGGTGTCAAAAGCCGCCGACAAATCCAACAACACCAGCATGACTTTGCCCCCGGTATCCAGCACCCCTTTAATGGTTTCAGAAACCTCAAGGAGCGCGGTCTCGGTGCTACGATTTGAACGGAAGCCCGACTGGGAGTCATGTAAGATCTCATGGGACTCCAGAAAATTGGAGAGCACCGACTGAACGTGCTTCTCCAGGATTTTTACAAGGGCCGGCAGCAGCGAAATTGGCCTATAATTGGCTGGAGCTTTCGGGTCAAGTCCCGGCTTTTTAAGCAACGGGATGACCATTGCCTGCTTCCACACTGGCGGCACCACTCCCAGACTCAGCGAAAGGTTGAGAAGAGGGTGCGCCAGTGGATTAACCACCTCCGCCAATTTACCCAGGAGCTTGGCAGGGCAGGGGTCAAGCGGAGACCCAGATTTTAAATTGCCCATAAGCGCTAGGGAAGCGGAGGCTGGCAAAGATGGAAACTCAGCCAATATGGCGCCCTGCATAACTGGGGGAGACGTACCCGCCTCGGGCATTGGCAATGTAACCGGTCCACCAGATAGAAAGGAGTCCTGGATGAGTTTGATCTTGCCTGTAAAGAAACAAGCAAGATCCGCCGCCCAGGATTCTGCGGGCCCCTCTTCCGAAGCGGTGGTCCGAGGTGAGATGAATTCTCGAACAATGGTAAAGATCTCCTTACTGGAGTTCGATGCTGCTTCAATTCTCCCCGCAAGATAATCTTTCTTTTCGAGGCGGATGTCCCGGTGGTAAGCTTTAACCACGGCCTTGTAGGCAGACCTGTCCTTGCTGTCATAATGTGCCCGCCAGGCCCTTTCGGCTATCTTGCACTGCTGCCGCGTAGCCCACAGTGCAGTGGTAAACTAAGGGGCCGAGACCCGCTTAGATGTCAGGCGGGGGGTCAAAATTGGGGCCAGGTCATTAAGCCTCTCCGTCAGCCATTCTTGCAAGGACTCCAAGTCACTCTCTAGCTCGCCAGACAGAGGGCAAGGGTGAGTCTCAGCAGCCTGAGCCAGCATCTCAGGGGTCACCCTGCTAAATGCTCTAAAGGCTCGTCCCCGTTGCTGTGGGACAGGGATAGGCGCCCTGACATTGCCGCTGATTACAAATTTGGCAAGCCAGTGATCCGACCACAAGACCGGGAGAATCTCTTTCACCACCAAAGGAGAGGTCGAGAAGACCTGGTCAAGAGTATGCCCCTTATCGTGGGTCGGACCCTGCAAATGAGGGGTAAGACCCAGCGGAGTCATGGCCTCCAAAAGCTTAATAGCAGCGGGGTCCGACGGATCATCCATCCGGATGTTAAAGTCCCCCGCCACTAAGCAGTGTTCTGCTCTCAGGGCTAGACCCACCAGCACCGAGTCAAGGTCTGCAAAGAACGTTCCAAGCGGACCAGGGGGACGATAGACCAACAGCCCCTTCACTGATTGGTGCGGCGCTAGCAAGATTGAAAAAGCCAGCGATTCCGAGCCACGGATCTCCTCTGTAGGCAAGATGGTGCAGAACGTGCCCTTCTTCACCACCAGTGCGACCCCCCCGCCCCTACCCTTCGCTCTGTCCTTCCTGAAGATGTTATAATCCGGCGGAATGGCCGTAGCAACATCAGGGTTAGAGGATTCTCCCCACCAAGTCTCCGTCAACATTAAACAGAGTGGCTTCTCTGTCTCGAAAAGCTCAAAGATGTCTTGCGCGTGACTGCACGCTAATCTGGTGTTTAGCAGCATGCAGGCATACTCTGCGCCAGCTATGTTAGTAGGCGGAGCTGATGACAGGACCCGGTTAGGACGCCAACCACAACCCGGGCAGCGCGACTTACCCCTATGGCGGGCCGGAAAGACAGAGCAACAGCCGCTCTCCCTAGTATTCAGAGATCGCAGCTCCACAGATGAGTACCGCACCGGGAGTGCGCCAAAATTACTCATTGTAGGTAAACAGAGCCCCGCCCGCCACCAAGACGCCGCCGGGACGCGGACGGGCGCAGATGGGCAGGACTCTGGCTTGACTCAGGCCTTTACGCGGCATTTGACATAGTTTACCACCCAACCCTACTCAACACACTCAAAACTCACTTCGAACACAGTGGCACAGTCCTTTATTTGGTTCACCTCCTACTTTCAACATAGAACCCAACAAATGAAAATTCAAAACTGCCTCTCTAAACCAACCTTTGTCTCCCTTGGTGTCCCTCAAGGATCCATCTTCTCTCCCGCTCTCTTTAACCTCTTTATGGAACACCTAACCAGGATACTCAAACAAGAAAAAAATCAACTGCCACCTATATGATGACGACACCCAATTGTATTATAAAATAAAATCCCATGCTGATCCTGCACCTTCACAGAGCCTTAACTAAGATTCAAATCTGGTTCCAAAACAATCATCTAAAACTCAACCCTAACAAAACTGAGATCATCCTCTTCTCTCCCAAAAGCAACCCTCTCCCCATCCAAACATGGATCGCCGACCTTAATGAGCTGCACTGCCTGTCTCTCCCTCGCGGATTCGGTTAAATCACTCGGCATCACCATCAACACTAAACTCACCTTAAATTCCCATGTCAAGAACTCAGCAAAAAGTGCTCTCTTCACTCTCCGGCATCTCAAAAAACTCAAACCTTTTATCCCAGCTGAAGACTTCGAATTAATTATCCAGTCTCTTGTTCTATCCAAAATAGGCTATGGTATTGCCCTTCTCTCTGGCACCCCCAAAATCCACCTGACCCCCATCAAATCCATTCTCAACCTCGCCGCCAGGCCAGCAACAAACTGTAAATGCTTGGATCACATCCCCCCTGTCCTCAAGTGGCTCCCCATTGAAGGCAGATCCTCCTATAAAATTGTCTGTATTACTCACAAAGCCCTTTACCAGAAGACCCCATCCTACCGCTCAACTAAACTTAAAAAATCTGGCTGTGCCCGAACACTGAGAAGCACCAACACTCTTCTTCTCATACTCCCTACTCAGAAAAGTTGCTACGAAATCCTGTTCCTTCTCTGGTAAGGCCCCAACCATTTGGAATACCCTACCCAAAGACCTACAATGCAACCTCTCCTACTCCAGATTCAAAAAAGACCTTAAAACTCATTTGCTCACTAAATTTTGGGGAAACTAAATCCCGGATCTCCTTTCTGACTACCTCTCCTCCCCCCTCCTTAGACTACTCCCCTTACCCCATTCACCCCTCATTTTTCTCTTGTCGCCTTCCTTTCCCCCTCCCCTTCTCTTTCCAACCCACTACTTACTATACGCTTTAAATCCTCCTTGACATACTATTAAATTTACTATTTACAATAACATTCTGGTTCCTGCAACTTGCTTCTCTATCTCTTCCTATATGTACCTTTAATCACTATTGTTTCCCTAAATTATTCCCTGTATTTTTTATTGGTTTGAACACCTGTATAACTTGTTTCGGTAAACTACCATGATTGCTTTTTTATTGTGTACTACCATTGCTGATGTAAAGCGCTCTGACACCCTCGGGTGGAGCAAGCACTATATAAAACCTTCAAAATAAATAAGTAACTAAACTCAGGGGAATATTTAAAAGGAGCTGGTGATGCTGCAGCGTCATTTTTTATGCTGTGGCTGCTTTTTTGGTTTCATATTTACACAGTAATGCTATAGGGCTTTAGCGTTGCTTTTTAAACTCCTGTGCCTATTTTTCACAGCGCCTGATACGGATGAAGCAGTTTGCGACAATGATATGCAAGGTAGGCGTTCCCCCTTAAAATGCCATGCAAAACTGATGCTACTGTATTTACAATCATTTGGGAAAATGATGCTACCCTGGCAAAAGACGCACAGAGTCCCAATAGCGACAGATTTCTACCAGTATGAAAACCAGGCATAAAAATGCTGCCTGTTTACTGGTATGAAAGCAGAACATACCCAAATCACTATGGCAATCTCAACGGCACGAAGGACCTACTCCAACTGCAGATTGGAGCACAAAGAAGACCACTAACATCACCAACACTACCTTCACCATCACCACCAGCATCACCACTGAGGCAGCGCAGCAGAAGGGAGCAGACATACCGCCTCATTGACCTCCTGAGCCTGTCATTGCCAATCACAGGCTCAGGAGGGAGTCCATTATCCTTCATTTGAGCCATATTGCACCATTGCTGCACAACACATCACATTGGTGCATCAACATCCCTCTACAGGCCAAACTACTGGCATACATATTCTGGTGTCTGGCACTTTCCAACCCACCACAGCCAGAGTGGCAGGCGTATCCCAGTCATCCTTCTCTAGATTCCTCCCCTCTGTCCTGGATGCCATCATAAGCCTTACACCCCAGTGCCTCATCTTTCCCAACACAATACAGAACCAACAGGAAAAAAAGCAAAGCTTATAATGCCAAAGCAGGATTTCCAAATGGAAATGGACTCCTCCCAGGTGCAACTTGTACCTCCAGCGGCAACATCACACCTGTCTCACAATATAAACCAAACGCATTCCATGAGCACGGAGGCAATGGTGGATCATCTGTGTCTCTTCATCAATGTCCTCACAAAGTACCCAGGAAATGCTCATAATTCCTTCATCTTCCATCATTCCACCATCAATGAGACATATGGGAATGGCCTCCGGGTTGATAAGTACTTCTCAAGCACATGACAGGGCATTTGAGAGTCAAATAATTTGGAATATAGTGCCATGTTAGTTTTGGGCATTATGAGACAGTAGGTGGTGTGGGCCTACATACTTACACCATACTACATAGTATATGGGCACAATCCTACAAGTCACACATGTTGAGACTACCTACGCCACTCTCGGCCTTACGTTAGCTTTACCCATACAACACAAATGAAGATCTCATGCATTTCCACATATCAATGTGAGGGACCTTGAGACTGTTTGCAAATAGTATGCCTCCTGTGGGGTAGTGAAACGAGGATACATATTTGTGAGAGACTGGCTCAGTATATAATGTACCTATGTAAGTGGACACCTTGTACTGATCCAGACAACCCTAATGGTGATTTTAGTGGTCTTGGACAACCTTAGCAAGCCCTCTAAGTGGTAGCTGTGGAGTTCAGCCTTTAGGCTTAGTCCAGAAGGAGTGTAAAGCAGCTTGTTTTACCAGAACATAATCTTATAAGTATAGATTAAATAGAAAAAAAACACACAAGGTATTTATAAAAATATGAATTTATTATAACACACTCACTAACACATACAAATATCTCCAACCCCGAGATATACACAATGCACACAATACTTTTCAATAAAAACACGTAAGTAGCACAGAATGCACAGTGGTCCTCAGGGAGAGACCAAACCATATACTAAAATAATGGTATGCGAACCACTACTCGAGCCAAGGATATACCCTGAGGACATGAGAAGTGCCGGTGACCCAAGGAACCGTCCACGTGAATATTCAGGAGCCCCAAGAAGGACGTGTGCAGTGGGGACCACAACCGTGTTCTCCGTACAAATCAACGTGTATGTCGGAGTTGCAATTTTAAAGAAAGGACCCTTCCCAGTGGACCCAGAAGAAACCCAGTCGAAGACAGAAGGTTGGAGAGCCATCCCACCCGTGGATACCCAAGTACCCATGTTATCGGGTGCATAGGTCTGAAATGGTATCAGAAACCACCATCAAACCCAATGGAGACTTCAGGAAGATGCAACTGCTGGGACAGGTGAAAGTGTACTGTGGAATCCAAAGGTGGATTCAAGGTGAAGAGTACATGCAAGCATAGGGTACAGAGTCTATGTCACTCAGGAGTTACCAGGCGGCCTGGAAGACGAATGCCCACTGATGTCCGATGTTGCAGAAGAGAGGATACGGTGACCTTACAGCTTTAGCTGTGAGGACCAGGCAATGTTGTGGAAGACCAGGAGTTATTCACGAGCCGTCCCATGTCAGATGTCAAGAGTTGAGGGGTCAATGTCCGTCAAAAGCACCAATAAACCTTGGTAACTGCAAACAGTGTGGAAAGCAGAGAAGGTGAAGTGTTGGGACCAGCAAGGTCCAGGTGACTCACCACAAGCAGGGGAATCAGAGCAGGTCCCAAGCAATCAGGGGAGTCCAAAGAATTCAAAGGTGATTCTCAACATGACTCACAGGCCGGAGGCACTAGAGTCGTAAGAGGACCTCGAGCAGCTCACCAACAGATACAGGCTATGGTGCAAGCAATGTGGTGTGGTTGAAGATTCTGATCACAGGAGATGCTTGAGGGTGGGGCTACTTGGAGCCCGAAGATCTTGATGGAAGGAAGCCAACAAGCATTTGCAACTGCAAGTTGGACGTGGTGCACAGGGGTTTGGTTATTGTAATCTTCACGAGGGATACTGGCCTAAAACTTTGTGGCCATTTGTGGTATTACTGAGCCTTTCGGAGTCCATGGGAGGCCAGGATCAGCAGACCAGTCAGCTTAGTTGTGGTGCCTGCACATACAGGAGAGTGACTTCTTCAGTACAAGGGAGATTCCTTCAGGTGTCTTTTGTAGGAGAGTAGGATCTGCTGACTATGGTTACCCCCACTGTTTTCTGTGTTTCTCGACCTTAGTCTGGCTGTGGCCCTGCATATCAGGACCAAAGCCTAGCTGTTCTCTCTCTAAATTGATTACCTGTACATTAGGTACCTACCAGATTGGTTACTGGGTTACCCTTGTGAGTCCCTAGTATATGGTACCTTAGGTACTAAGGGCATAGGTATCTTAGAGGCCTACTAGGGGCTGAAGCATGTATTATGCTACCCCTGGGAAGCCTTCCAAAATGGCACCACAGGCCTGCATTTGCAGCCTGGATAAGGTGGTGTAAGCACCCCTATCTTAGATATAGTATACCTATATCAACCTTTTAAAACAGACTCATATAAACCTATAAGTCACTTCTATGGCAGGCCTTGACTATCCTGAAGGCAGAGTGCTTGGTTTGTGAGAGAGTGCCCTAGCATGAGCTGAGCCCTTTCTGCAGCTTTCGGAATCTCTTCCTTATAGCTGTTCGATGATATAGCCATACCATATACTCTTAAGTGCATTATAATCCTCGCGGTTAGGTACTAACTTTGTCATGGCTTTATCAAAACATGTCGTGTTTGGTGTCAAACATTTTGGAACACTACCCCTCTGCCAGTTCTGGCGGCTGGGGTAGCATTCCACCCTTCTAGAGGGAGAAGACATGTACACATTTTCTTTACCGTTAATAATTTAAAAGAGCCCCAGCATCACAAAATGGATGCTGCTGCCACGGACACTAGTCTGATCTCCTGCTGCTGGATGAAACTCCGGCAGGGGAGGCTTGGACAATAGGTTTCCTGTCCAAGTAGGTGCCAGCACCTCCACAGACAGGCTTCAGTGTATTGGGCAGGGTGGGTTGCATTCAGTGAGTGCTTTTCAGACAGTGCCTGGGGCACACATGGTGTCCCGTGCATTTCCCAGCTCAAACCGCTTGCTGGGGCACTCAGCCCCAGCTCTGGTGGAAACTGGACAAAGGGGAAGGGGTGTAACCACCCCCTCCCCAGGTCCTCTTATAGGTGGGACCCTAGAGTTAGTCCAACCTCTAAACTTGGTATAAATATAGGAACTCAAGCCCTGGGAGTTTAGATTACCCTGGAAGAAACTCTGATACAGAAATCTTGGACTTTCGACATTCCATATCGACTGGAAGACGGAAGAAATCTCCCTTGGGGTCAAGAAGTGACTCCCCTGTTCAAACAGGCACCAAAGCAGCATCTTGCCGGTCTGCATTTTTGAGGCTCCCACTGGATCCCAAAGAATCTGCCACTCAGGACACAGACTTACAGACATTTGCGAGACTGACACGTGTCCCCAGCATAGCTGAGACCGGTAGCTATCACGAGAGATGTGGGACCTGCACTCCTGAACATCCTGCACATTTGCTAGTGCATCAACTTCCCGAGCTTTCCCAAAGTTGTGCATTGGGCTACTTGTAGTCCAAGCCCTGAGCACCTTTTGTATCGAAGATTGTAAGCCTACACTCCACAAGTGTTCTGTGGGCCTGCTTTCTGCATTTCAGATCGAGGCTCCCTTGCAAGCCCTAGTCCATCGACTGGTGGGTCCCCCACGAAGGACAATCCTTTGTTTCATCAGCTTTCCTGGTTGCTCCAGATGTGCCCTGACTCCCCTTCCAAGGGTGAGTCCCTCAGACCTTGTTAGTCTGCACTGAAAGCAATCTTATCATCTTGCATGGGTGGCTGTTGCCAAGGTTTGTTGGGTCCAATCTGGATACCGACACTGTAGCACTCGACATCCTTTGTGGGACAGCTCAAATCCAGCTCCTGGTTGTCGCTGATGCCTACTGGTCCTCTTGGCTGAAGAGTCAAGCTTCACCTGCATCACTTGAAAGCACCCGTCATCGGCTGGCATCTTCTCTTCACCATCCTGGTCACTGGCAAGTGACCCAGACTCTGTCCCCTCTGCTTTCAGGTTCTTCAGATCTCGGATCCATCTGGACACTTTTCTTCTGGTCGTCTGCAGCACTTCCTTGCAGCTATCCATTCGAAACGACAACGAAACCCGACACAAAAAGACACCTACGCACCCAGCTACCCTGGGTGACGTAACACGAGTACTTGGGTGCTCCCATGGGTCTTGACTCTCGAAGTGTCCAGCACTGAAGGGGTTTTACCGTAGTCTACTCCTAAGTGTCCTTTTCCTTTATCTTTGTAACTTTAACTTTCGCAATAGAAGTCAAAGGTGATTTGCGGCTGTGTTTAGACAATGCACGCCTTGGGTTGCATCCCTTGCATCCCTGCCTTGAGTGGTTCCTGGTTGCCCCAGCGGTTCTACAGGCCCTAGGCCTTGTCTCTATACTCTGAGTGGTACTTATACCACTTTCTTAGTATATGGTTTGTGAGGCCCCTAGGGCAAAACGTATACTGTGCTAACTTGCTCTGTGCTATTTAAGTTCTTGTATTGTACTTTTGCCTCTAGCCTCATAGAGTCTAGAGGGGTTGTGTTTAGAATAACTACATATACATTTGATATATACCTGGTGTGGTTCCCCTTCAATTAGATTATTCAAGGAATTATGGACTGGTAAAACAATCTGCTTTACATTCCTTCAAGTCTTAGCCTGAAGGCTGCTCTCCACATCTACCACTAGGATAGCTTTTTATAAAGGTTGTCTTAAACCTACCATCAATAAGAATTGTTTGGACTGGTGCAAGGTGCCCACTAGAATTGTGGACATCTCATGCCAGGCCAACTTCTCACATCTTTGATGCCCACAGGCCTTGGAAGAGTTCCTGTTTGGAGCTCAGGCATGGACATTGCAGGAGATGAGCAGGGCAAAGGAGGAGCAGGAGTCTTTCCGGTTGCAGCCTTGATGCCAAGAGCATAGTTCAGTGAGATACAGAGTGCCCAGACTGTCACAGTGGTGTCTAAAATGAATCATGCCCCATGACAGATCTAGGGACCCACCCTCACGTAAGCCAATTAGTACCCAAAGGAAAGTGTTGGAACGATTCATGGTTCCCTCCCAGGGGAGGGGTTGGATAGTGGGGAGGATTCTCCCATGTCCTCTGTCCAGTTTCACGCCAGAGTGGGAAACAATGGCTCCCTGAGCTGGTTTGAACTGGACTATGCAAGGAGAGTACCACATGTGCCCCTCAAGCATACTGAGTGGGGCTGGCAACGCTCTCACCTGGCCCCAATACACTAGACCCTGTCTGTGAGGTGGTCACACCTCTCTGTGACAGGATACCTATTGATCTGCCTTCTCCTGCTCAAGCTTGGCTCAGCAGCAGGATAGCAGAATCATTTCTCTGGTTGGCAGCAGCCATATTGTGCTCTCTGGGTCTAGAAGACTGGTATCGGGAGCACTAAGGACCTAATGGTGGGCCTTTACAGTGCTTGGAATCCTCCCTACACTCCATTTATGGTGTGGGGGTATGATTCCAACATGTTTGATACCAAACACAATAGGGTTCGTTACAGCCATAATGACACAGTGTCCCTCTATATGGTATATGGCTGTCCCACTAACAACCCTGGAGATTGGACTCCGTAGGCTGTAGGGGTGTCCTGTTCATGCAGGTGCACCCTCACAAGCACCCTGCCTTCAGGATTGTAAAGGCTTGCTATAGGACTGACTTATAGGTTTTAGGTGCAGTGACCCTAGATATCGAAAACATATACCTTTTGTAAGTGGTGCTAGCACCAGCTTACACAGGCTGCAATTTCATGCCTATAGTTCCATTTCACATGGTCTCCCATGGGTGGCATAATATATTCTTCAGCCCATGGCGGACCTCTGGGGTACCTATGCCCTGGGTACCTGAGAACCATATACTAGGGACTGATAAGGTACCTCAGTATCTAATGTGGGATGTACCTAAGTACTGAACATAACAATATAGGGGAGAAAATAGAGAGACTGCAGTCCTGATTAGCAGGATCCCAGTCAGACTAGTAGATAACAGCTTAGCACCAGGCAAAAAGTAGAGGTAATATAAAAGCAGATCCTACTTTCCTACACCATACATGTTGATGTTCAATTTTCCAATAAAAACTTAGGGGTGCATGGGACATGTCTGAACAATGTCTTGTACACTGTAGCACTGACAGGTACAGAACTCACTTATCTTAAGGAACAAGTGTGCATAATGTGTGATGTATGTAGCATACTCATTTCCTGGTCTAAAAATTAATTGGAGATGGGTATCACAATACAATATATAGGTGCAAAGACTCATCAAAGTTGGCTACCATAGTGAAATATTGTAGTTATGAGGTCGAAGAACTGGTTTGGCAAATTGGTCAAGAGGTGCTAGTTTTGGCTCATCATATGCATGTATACTTGAGAAATGATAACAGTGGCAGAATATGTGAAAATATGTAGTAGTGGATGCATATAAGAACATGGCATTGGATGTGAACAATTCCAAATGAATCTCAGTAGCACATGCTATTACATTAGGAGAATGTAATGACCCATGACATGACTCACCATGGACTTACTACAGTTCAGATAGGAGAGGATTCTAATGTTTCTGTGTGATGGGAGTTACTTATCTAGCATCTATTGCTACAAATAATACCTGCCATGTGTTCAGTATAGTTAGCTATGTGTACTGATTTGGATCCTTGCCATGTAAGTTACAGTACGTTATGAGACAATACATGCACTTCTCCAGACATTGTACATCTTGCTATGGTGAATGCCAATTTGCATGTAAGCCATTGCAGGATGCAGAAGGCACACGAATGTTCAGCAAAGATGATGTGTACCATACTATCGTACAAACAGCATTGTTCCTAAGCGTATGATGTACTGACATGGTCATACCTAAATATGCCAAGGTGGTGCAAATGCATTTGTCCAACAATTGCCATGCCTTTAGCCTTAGTAAATCTGAGATGATAGGTAAGAGGAAGGTGAGGAGGGTGTAGTCAGCGCGGAGCGAGCAGCTTGGTGGTGTTCGGCCGTGTTCACCAGAGAGCCTACTGAACTTGTGGGCCTGCGTACCTGTGAACCGTGAGCAGCAACTTTATTCTCTTTATTATCTGGTCAACCAGAGTCCAGGCCCGTAAAAAACAAGTGCAGCTACTGTTAGTAGGTGATTGATGAGCGTGATACACGGCGGTCTGCGGAGGCGGCCCAACTAGGAACGGGTGCGAACTGCAGATGCGCTGTGGTTTCTCTGCTTGTTTGCCCACCACCTCCTTTTAGGAGAGCCTCACGGACCACAGCGACTGTGGAGAGCTGACAGAGACACAGGCACTGAGAGGCACTGGGGCACGGAGCGACAGGAGTGATGGGAGTGAGACACTTTGGAGACATATGGTGGAAGGTGATACCAGTCTTAATTTCTTCAGAGGAATTTATATTATTTTGATTGGGGGTTGGCCTAGTTATGAGAGGCACTCCTGACATTGGACTGACTCTACTGAGAGTGAAGGTTGCTTCCTGTGAGTCGCAAGACACGCTGAGAGCCGTGTCTGAGTCTGGAGTAGGACCTTTAATTCCCGCACTCCTGGGCCATTTTGGGCCATTTCGACAAGCAAAGTACAACAGCTGTAGTCGGCTGCTGCGGAGGAGGTGCCCAGGGGAAGCGGCCCGGCTAGGACCAGATGTGGCTTGCAGCACCTCTGGTGAGTCCCACTCTTCTGGTCGACAAGTATTCCTGAGAAATCGACCTGTATCAGGACTGTTGGCTCAGTGACCCAGGCCCAGGTCCAGTACCAAAAAAATAGACGAGTAGGCTTTGGTGTGGAGTGGACCATAACACCTCCCACCATATCCTGTGGAGCTGAAGGAGCTGGTGGAAATCAACGTGGAGCAGAGTAGAGCATTTTTGAGCTTTTCTCAGCTACGATTGAACTCAGGTACACCCAGCTATATCCAGCTCCTGGAGGATATTTATGGATAACTCTGCCTTTAAGCCTTTAAGGCAGCCTATACAAGCGCCTCTGGGCTTCCTTTCTCCAACTCCAAACTCTAATCTCCTGGTTTGTATTCGCTATTAGCTGGCAAAACCGAGTGCTACTGCAAAAGCGACTTAGCAACGGCTGGGTGCAGCTTGTGGGCTTAGTCTGGAGTGCCAGATCAAAGTTTTGAAGCTCAGTATTTCTGTAGCTAGGAGCAATATGGTTGGACTTGGTTTTGCATCTGAACAATTAGTACTTAAGTTACCTCAGGCCTCCACCCCTCCGTTAGAATTAGAGTGAGACCCAGCCAGAGTTATGACTGCAAAAAAATGCGTTCAGAAAAATTGTTTTTTATAAGAGCTTGTAAAAAACCAAAGCAAATCCTTTAAAGAACAAATTGATAAAGATAAACATACTAAAAGGATTCAATGCTATTTCTACCTTCTTCTCAAAAAAAGAGATAAGTCAAAGTAAGGCGGGGACTATGTAGTTTAAGCCTGAATTTCATCCTTTAAAGACAGAAGTGGAAGCAGAATAGTCACGTCTGACAAATCTTACCATCTTTTCACTCAGAACCAGAGTGACTCGGTCTGAAGATGAAGTAAGTCCTGAAATCAGAGTTGAAGGTTCACCGCTGGCAAATCTTACCATGTACTCGATCGAAAACTGAGTGACTCAGTCTGTTGTTGAAATATGTTCTTAGCCTAGAGGGAAAGGCCCTCCAACGGAAGATTTTACCGAGGGTTCTACAGTCTCCTAAGCCTCATAATTCTAATATTTTACATCTCTCAAACTCACAGGACTTTCCCCTAGGTCCTTCAATTAAGATGCAGCTCTTTAGTAGTACACCTAGTGGAACATCTATATTAAACTCAAGGGTGTCCGTTACTCCTGAATTGTCCCTGGGTCCTCACCTCCTACACAAAGATTCAGAGAAAAAAATACTGTTGTTTGAATCCTTGCTTTGTCTGGAAGGCGTCCTGTTGTCTACTTTAGCCCTCATGGAGAGATCCATAAGCAACTCAGATCATATTTTGTATTCACTTCTGTCTTTGACTAAATCTATCATTTCTGATCAAAGATTTCTAAATAGTAAAGCTACCCTCCCTCGCTCTCATGTGTTCACTCCCTGTTTTGAGATTTCTCCTCTACATCCTCTGGCTCCTAACTCTAATCAAACTAAATATACTGAAACGTGCCCAGTTTTACACTTTATTTGTCGGGACTTTGGTACTCAGGCTGGCACACCCTCTGATATTAGAAAACACAAGGGCAAAGTATTTATTGATGTGTTTGTTGAATTAGAGCCCCTCTTGCTACAGCAGCTCTTTGAACCTGAGATCCCTGTACCTTCGCCTGCATCTTTGTCCTCTCCGAGCTTAGAAAAGGAAAAAGTAAATAAATAACTACGGGGCATATTACCAACGAGTAGCGATATTTCTCGCTAACTAGGCTTTGCAACAATTTTTTTATCGCTAAGCATCGCCAGAAATTATCGCTGAGATAACTTGCTATTAGCAACGTTTATCTCAGAAGTGATAAAAGTCCTCACGCTAACTGCCTAATGAGAGATTATCGCTGGAAAACCAACGATAATCTCTCGAAGTTTGGCGTTAGCTTGATGATAGGGGCTCACAAACTTAGCCATGATATCCACCTACCATAGGATGTCATGGCTAAGTCAGGAAAATACCAGGTGTAAAAAAAGCAGCGCTAACCGTGGTTAGCGCTGCTTTTTTGTCTCTAACAGAGTTAGCGTGAAGCTAGATAATAGGAGAAATGTCGCTTAGAGACATTTCCCTTATTATTTTTCTCTGGAACGCCCACTTTGCATCTCATTAGAGATTCAAAGGGAAGTGTAGTGAATAAGGGTGCTAACATGTGAATTTGCGTGTTAGCACCGTGTTGGTGATAGGGAGATAATTTTATCTCCACTTTCTTGGCTTTTAAAGCCAAAAAAGCAGAATTAAATCCCTTGATAATATGCCCCTAAATGTTTTTCTCACAAAAACTGATCATTCAAGTTCAAAAACATGGCAAATATAGGGGCGCCAGAGTAACGTTTGGTTCTAAGGTGATTTCCCATCTAATAATTTCAAATGGTGATAAATTATAATGTTGTGGTATCGATGTTCTTGCTCCCTAAGAGAAAAAACTCCCTAAAAAAGTTACTCATAATAGGCAGCCCACCACCCACTAAGATCATTCTCCATTCGATACCCTTTTTGTAGAGGGAGAAAATACATTGCAGGTCTTCCTCAGCAAGGGAGGAAGGAGAGTCTCCCTCCTTGCGAGGAAAAAGAATAATCAAGCACTGCTCGTAGATGAGAAATACAAGAAATGGAGTTTGGTTGGCAGGGTCTCTTCACATAAATAGTTCTTCAGGTCTGAAATATGGGAACACCTAGCAAGGGTCTTAAACGGATCTCTTGGAACGCGGCTGGTTTATGCACAAATAAAAACAAATGGTTATTCTTGAAAGAACAGAATGCTGACTTCATATGAATACAAGAGCCTTGGATTGTAAAGTACTGGTCCATTGTACATTATATTGTGCTGAGCCGCTCTTCTCTCCCGGCAAACAGAGGACATGAGAAAGGAGGCATAGCCATACTGCTCAGAACAAGCTTTAAATGGATATTTAAAGTAATCCCTCATGCCTCTAACTTAATTCAGGCGATTTAGCTTAAGGAAGATCATGATAATTCAGGTACTCTGCTTATTGTAAATGTATACATACCTCCCGATGCATCTAACACACATCTAATAAAAGACTTGTTTGTCGTTGTCTCTTATATTTTGGAAAGAGAAGATTGTAAGCACTTAATGCTGTTTGGCGTCTTGAATGCCAAAGTCTCCACCCACAATATAAGGTTATTTGCTAATGTCTCAAACGACGAAGCTCTAAACATTCTCCTTGCTCAGTTCCTGAAAAATTGTCGTACTGAGAAAAGAGGTGCGATTTTACTTGAAGGCCTGAGAAACTTAGACCTATTAATTGTGGTGTGCAGTCAAAATATCGAGTTTTTATATCGACCGAGATTTTTATCGAGTTTTAAATATCGGAGGAACAGAATATCGACAGCAAGAATATGGGTGACCAGAATATCGACCTTTAGGTAAGTAATATCGTTTTCATTAATATTGAAGTAAGTAATATTGCCTGCAATAATATAGGTGTTAATAATATCAACATTTATATTAGTGTTATGTATTTTGGTATGTGTTTTATATGCATGTGTTTAACATTATTTTTTATGTTTTTTTATCTATTTTTATATATATGTATTAAATGTTTTGAAAGTATTAATTTTTTTAATTAATTTAGCGTTTTAGTATTGTAGCAGGTTGTGGGTTTATAGAGAAATAGGGTGGAAAGTAATTTAATTATAGTAAATTAGTTCATATTTTTTTTTAAACTATTAATTATTTCAAATTAAATTTTATGTTTTAGTTCCATAGTGGGTTGTGGTTTTATAGTGGAATAGGGTTGGAGAAATTTAAATATAATTAAGTCATTAATATTTTTTATTTATTACTACTGATAATTAATTATTTGTAAGTAATTATTAATTAGTAATTAATTATTATTAATTGATTAATATAGAATTATATTAATAGCGTAACTATTTATACGGAGCAGATTGTGGGTTTATAGGCGAAGAGGATAGGAAGAAATGGATTATAATTAATTCAATATTATTTTTTTGTTTATTGTTATTGATAATTAATTTATGTTTAATTAAATATTAATTGGTAACTAATTATTATTAATTGATTAATTGATAATTATATTAATTGTGTAAATATTTTATGGAGCAGGTTGTGGGTTGATAGGGAATAGGGTGGGAAGTCATTTATTATAATTAATGTATTATTATTTTTTAGGTATTGGTATGAATAAGCAATTTATTTCTCATTAATTATTAATTGATAATTAATTATTATTAATTTATTAATTGAGAATTATATTAATTGTGTAATACTTTTTATGGGTAGGTTGTGTGTTTATAGGCGAGTAGGGTGGTAAGTAATTTATTATATTTAATTTATTATTATTTTGTATTTATTGGTATTTATTTATAATTTATTGTTATTTATTTATTAATTGGTAATTGATTTAAAAAAATAATTAATAATTAGACTAATTATGTTAATGTTTTATGTGGAGTGTGTTGTTGGATGAGAGAGGAATAGTTTGGGAAGTAATTTCATTATAATTAAGTAAATATTATTTTTTATTGAATGGTATTTATAATTCATTTATTTAAAAATATTTGTTAATTGGTAATTAATCTTTATTAATGGATTTTTGATTTTTTATTGTTTTTTATGGTTAATTAATTATTGTTTTACCTAATTTAAAACAAAAACATAATTAATAAGTATTTTAATGTATACCCCCTGCTATCCAAGACTTTCTCTAGAGTTATACTTTCTGGAGTGGAATAGTAATTTTCACCCCTGCGCTATCCACCACTTTCTCTACTGTTGAACTCTCTGGAGTGGGAATAGTAATTTTAACCCTTACGCTATTCAACACTTGCCCTAGTGTTGCACTCTCTGGGGTTGGAATAGTAATTTTTACTCCTCTTCCACCCAATACTTTCCCTACTGTTTGGAGTGGGAATAGTAATTGTAACCCTTACGCTATCTAACACTTTCCCTACTGCTGCACTCACTGGAGTAGGAATAGTAATTTTAACTCCTACGCTATCCAACACTTTCCGTACTGTTGCACTCTCTGAAGTGGGAATAGTAATTTTAACTATTATGCTATCCAACACTTTCCCTACTGTTGCAATCACTGGAGTGTGAATAGTAATTTTAACCCCTACGCTATCCAACACTTTCCCTACTGTTGCAATCACTGGAGTGTGAATAGTAATTTTAACACCTACGCTATCCAACACTTTCTCTACTGTTGCCCTCTCTGGAGTGGGAATAGTAATTTTAACCCTTGCGATATCCAACACTATCCCTACTGTTGCACTCACTGGAGTGGGAATAGTAATTTTTAACCCTGCTCTATACAATACTTTCCCTACAGTTGCACTGTATGGAGTTGGGATATAATTTTAATCCCTCCGCTGTATAATAATTTTTGTAATATTTTAGTCAATGTAGTATGTAATTAATTTAAAAAAGATTAAAAATAATTTCAATTTGTTATATATATTTATTTAATTCCACGGAGGTCCACAGAGTTGCAAACAAACTCCGTGGAACTCTGTTCCGCTCCGCTCTGCTAAGCACGCCCACCTTCACCCCTCATATTAACAGGTAATTAAACATTAATTAAAAAAACATTTAAAAGCACTTACCTGTACTGTGGCGTCCCCAGGCTGCCCACCTCCTCTTCCTCGCCGTATTGATAATCCGTGAAAAAACTGAGCATACTTGTTAATAGGGGGGGTGGAGGCGGGAGCTGGCCAACTCCGCTCCGCTGCGGAGCCTGCGTAGATTTGCCTTCTCCGCGGAACGCGGAGAAGGCAAATGTCCATACACTCCGCAGGCAGAGGAAAGGTCTCAGCCTGAGTGTATTGTAAGTCTTTAGTCACAATATAAATACCATGGTCACGTCTTGTAAACCTATCCAGTTACCACCTAAACGGACACCACCTCTCAATCCTCTACTACATATAAATAGGGAAATAAATTAATTAGTGAGGGCTCAGTTCCTGAATTTTTCCCTGGAACAAAGTAGAGTATTATATAGAGGTAAATACACACTTTAGGACAAAAAAAGGAAGATAATGATTGGGTGCAGTTAAAAGAGGTGGCTTCCAAAAAACAATTCTAAAAGGTATTGGGAAATAATTGCAGATTGTAGCGGCACTACAGTAAAATTCCTCCCAATTCCAATAAAAGAAGAATGGTATTCACATCTTTTAGAACTTTACTCTGCGAATCCTAATTCTTCTTGTTCTGACTCTATTTCAACAAAATGACTGAATACAGTTTTGCTCCCTCAAAAGGGGGACGTTGTAGGACTCATTAGAAAAATGAGAGCTTCAGGAGCAATGGGTCCTGACGAAATCCCTGTGACAATTATAAAAAAAGCCTTTGCTATGGGCTGCGTATCTTACTCCTTTGTTTGAATATTGTTACCTGCAAGGGTTTACACCCCTGGTCCGGTAGTATGTTAATCAAGGGAGGAAGTGTAGAGGAAGCGATAGAATCACCCTCCTGGAAGACTCGTATAAACAAAGAGATTCTATCAAGAAAAAGTGCAAGTGTTTATTTTTAAGGGTTTTCATAAATCTATTTTTGAAAGGGAGGTTGGCTCTTCATCTAAACAGTAAGATGAAGGCACTAGGTGCTTTTAAAATACCCCTCACACACTAAGAGTCCCTTAGCGTCATGCTTCATCATGGGGGTCTTCCCGTCCCTCTACGGGGCGGGGCGTGCTGCGACCTACGAGCTACGCGGGAGCACTATAATTTTGTGGTGAAAGACTATGTGTTTGTGCAGTGACAGTGTAGGTAGTGAGGTGTAGGGACCTGAGGAAGTGATTTAAAAGGTTAAAAAATTCCCTGGCTAGTGGAAAAAATAATTTTATTCTCTTCCCTAGCTGGGAAAGTTAAAAAAAGGGGTTGTGGGGTAGGGCTATTTAGCAACTACTGGGTCGACATGTTTCACAGACAGTCCCCCACTGTCTGATCATCAGGACCAGTGGTGGTCCCTACTTGGAGGTACTCAGTTCTAAGTAGTATAGCCTAGAGTTCCTACAAACTGATAGCAAAAATCGGCTAACAGTTTGTGCTTTGGGGCTTGAGTTGGCCCAATGTGAAGCGAAAAAATTGAGAAAAGACGCAGTGGGTGACTGTCTGTGAAACATGTCGACCCGGTAGTTGCTAAATAGCCCTACCCCACAACCCCTTTTTTTATCTTTCCCAGCTAGGAATTATTTCCACTAGCCAGGGAATTTTTTAACCTTTTAAATCACTTCCTCAGGTCCCTACACCTCACTACCTACACTGTCACACTTTCACCACAAAATTATAGTGCTCCCGCGTAGCTCGTAGGTCGCAGCACGCCCCGCCCCGTAGAGGGACGGGAAGACCCCCCATGATGAAGCATGACACTAAGGGACTCTTAGTGTGTGAGGGGTATTTTAAAAGCACATAGTGCCTTCATCTTACTGTTTAGATGAAGAGCCAACCTCCCTTTCAAAAATAGATTTATGAAAACCCTTAAAAATAAACACTTGCACTTTTTCTTGATGGAATCTCTTTGTTTATACATGGTCCAGTAGTATCCTAATTCCTTTATATAAAAAGAGTCATCGACACCATCCAGATAACTACCAGTAAATAGCCTTATTAGACACAGTGTGGAAAATATTTCCTCACAGTATTCTTGACAATCTTACTGACTGGGTAGTGGAGGAGAAAATTCTCCCCATAGAACAAGCAGAGTTCGGGAAAAATCACTCTAGCCTGGATAACATCAGTATGTTTAAATTAATAGATGAGAAGTACACCCTATTTCGCAGATCAAATGTATATGTGTCATATATAGACTTCTCAACAGCCTTTGATAAGGTAGACCGGCCACTACCTCATAAAAAATACATAAAATTGAGATGCGAATACCCCTGCTATCATTGCTCATCGCAATGCACTAGCAAACATGGTGTCAGTTGCTAATGGGTGGAAATCAGGGCCTATCATCAGTAATACACACAGAAAATGGCCTGAAGCAAGGCTGACTATTAGCAACACTTCTTTTCTCTCTATACGTAGGAGATCTACCTGATTGCTTTTCTCCCTTAGAAGGAGACGCACCAAAGATAGGCGGCCAGCCTTTTGCATGTCTCATGAACGCAGATGATATTGTAATTATGTACCTGACCCGCAATAGTCAGAATAAAAAGTTGTCATCACTGCATAAATATACGATGGCACAGTTCCTGAAGATCAATGTTTCTAACAGTAAAGTTTTGATTATGAAATGTAGCAAAAGCAGAATATTGTGGTTTTTGAATTGGAGAATTTGTTCCAAAAAACTTGAGATTGTAGATTCCTATCTTTACCTGGGGAAACTAATAATGGATAATACAAAGAATAATCTGCATACTGAACATAGATACTGCAAAGTGGCATCACATCCGAATGGGTTAAGCATACTCTATTGCGCAATGGGTCGTAGCTGTTTCCCTAGCCTCATTCTTCCACAACAAAATTGCAGCAATCCACAACAGCTTCGACAACCAACCTGGAGACCAACCCACCCAATCATATGCTGAACATTCTCCTCCCGTGAACACCCTTAACGACTGGAACCCAATCTCCACTGAGGACACCATCCGCCTGATGAACTCTATCCACTCAGGATCCCCCACAGACCCATGTCCTCACCACATCTTCAACAAAGCAGACTCCGTCATAGCACCACACCTCCGAGACGTCATCAACTGCTCCTTCAACTCCGCCACCTTCCCGGAAAACTGGAAACACGCTGAACTCACCGCCCTCCCGAAAAAACCCACAGCGGACCCCACCGGACTCAAAAATTACCGCCCCATTTCGCTCCTTCCTTTCCCGGCCAAAGTAATCGAGAAAGCTGTCAACAACCAGCTCGCCGCTTTCCTCGAAGCCAACAAATCCCTCGACCCCTCACAATCTGGCTTCCGAGCAAAACACAGCACTGAGACCGCCCTCATCGCAGCAACAGACGATATTCGAACTCTTCTGGACAATGGAGACACAGTCGCCCTCATCCTCCTCGACCTCTCTGCAGCATTCGACACAGTCTGCCACAGCACCCTTTTACAACGCCTAAGTAACATCGGAATACAAGGAAAAGCACTGGAATGGATCACCTCGTTCCTCACCGGAAGAACCCAGAGAGTCCGCCTTCCACCATTCAAGTCCGAGGCCACTGAAGTCATCTGTGGCGTACCACAAGGATCCTCACTCAGCCCACCCTCTTCAACGTATACATGAGCCCCCTCGCGGCCATCGCCCGCCAACACAACCTCAACATCATCTCTTACGCGGATGACACTCAACTAATCCTTTCTCTCACCAATGACCCAAGCACCGCCAAAACTAACCTACACGAAGGAATGAAAGAAGTTGCCGAATGGATGAAACTCAGCCGTCTGAAACTAAACTCAGATAAAACAGAAGTCCTCATCTGAGGTACATCCCCCTCTGCATGGGACGACTCTTGGTGGCCGGAAGCCCTTGGAAAAGCACCCATCCCGACAGACCACGCACGGAACCTAGGCGTCACCCTGGACTCTTCACTCTCAATGAACAGACAAGTCAGCGCCGTATCCTCATCCTGCTTCAACATTCTTCGCATGCTCAAAAAAACATTTCGCTGGATCCCAACCGAAACCAGGAAAACAGTCACCCATGCTCTGGTCACGAGCCGACTGGACTACGGAAACACCCTCTACGCAGGTACTACCGCAAAACTCCAGAAGAAACTCCAACGAATCCAAAACGCCTCAGCCAGGATCATACTAGACATCCCGCGCAACAAACACATCTCTGGTCACCTGAAAGACCTCCACTGGCTACCCGTCAATAAGAGGATCACTTTCCGAATGCTAACCCACGCACACAAATCACTCTACGACATCGGACCAGAATGCCTCAACTCACGACTGTCCTTCTACACCCCCTCCCGCCAACTACGTTCTTCCAGCCAAGCCCTCGCCACTGTACCTCGCATCAACAAGACCACCATGGGAGGCAGATCCTTCTCATACCTGGCTGCTAAAACATGGAACTCACTCCCCACTTACCTTCGCCTTACCCAGAACCACCTAGCATTCAGAAAGCAACTCAAAACGTGGATATTTGACCAGTAATCCTCCTCCCCCCCCTAAGCGCCTTGAAACCCTATGGGTATGTAGTGCGCTATATAAATTCTTTGACTTTGACTTTGACTTTGACTCTCTCAGTTTTTAAAGTTAAAATCTCCCCCACATGTTATATGAATCTATTCCAGTAAAAGACTGGAGTTTCCTTGATAAGATTGAAGGCCAGATATTACGCAAATAATGAAATTTTTAAACTCTGGTTCCAATATCCACTATCAGATTAGAATTTGGATTGGTAAGTTCTCTTATACAAGGTTTAGCTAGGGTATTACAATGAGGATACCAGTGAAAGAATAGTGATCCTTATACATTAAGGTGTTTTGTGTGTCAAGAAATGCCTGGAGGAAAAATATACAAATATTCTATTTCCCGTGATTTTACCTTGGCACTGAATTATTTAAGTGCACAAGAGGAGTCTGTGATGCCACTCCCACTTTTAGAATTTAAATCCTTTTTAAAAATCACAAGTTGCATGGTTAGTCACCAGAGAGATGTTAAATATTGCAGAACAAAGGATAGACTAAAGACATTAGCCATGTCAAGTACCCCGAAAGTTCCTCAGAAATACTTATCCTGGAATCTAGATCATGGCATTCGCCGCTGGCATACTCTATGTCGTATGATTCTTTTGCCACTGAATGATTTAACATCAAATCTGTCCCCCACTATGAAAATTTAAAAAATTGTAAAATATGTATCCTGGGCATCCAGAATATTGACCATATCCTGTATGTGTGCCCAGTTCTGTCACCATTTCACCATCAATGGCTTCAACCAATCTTAATGCAAAACTATATAAAAAATGTAACATCTTCCCGTGAATTCTTCCTATTTCCAATAAATGAAATAGTGTATACAATTATTTTTAAATTTTTAAGGAATTTATTAATATATTTTAGTTTTTTCTATGTTCTTCCGAAGGAGGTTGTTCTCTTAGTTGTGCATACCCTATTTACTTTTATGTTTATAGAGGAGGAGTAATGACATGACCAATGATCATTTGACTTCATACCCATTACCTAACGGTTTCCTTGGTACCTTTATGGTTTGGCTTGCTGCTCATGAGATGCTCAGCCACCTTTAATTTTGCCCTTAAGCTCTGGGCCTCTGTATTTATTAAGGCTAATTGGGTTTATCTCTCATTGGTCTAAATTTTTCACTTGTTATTACTGCTATTTAACTGCTGGTTGCAAAAAAATTGGGACATACACTTACCTTTTAACCATTGCTGCTAAGGGTAAATTAATTGCTAGATAAACATGTGTTATTTTTGTTAGAATTTTTCTTGGTCTATAATTTTCCTGCTGCCAAATGATGCACTTTATTTAAAGTAGGATCCAATAGGATGCTACTATAGAATGGCATTCTCCAAATTGCATATGTACTTCACTCAATTTACTTGTTGGGGTAAAGGTTAAACTAAGTTATTTTAATTCTGTACTACGTTATAATGATGAATATTCTTACCTACACTATGGTCATTCTGTGCCAGTACATGCATTCTGCTACCAGTGGACATTCTTCTTTGCTATCTAAGGGAGCTTTTGGAACTGATTTTTAAGGATTTTGATACTTCTAGGATGGATTAATTTGTACATAAACTGCTTCTGTGATTCAGTTATTACTGCTTTTTACAATTAATGTTAGTTGTTTTAATGTAAACTTATCATATTTTCTGCCTTTGTACTTTATCTTGTCCACTGTGGAATTAAACTGTGTTTGTACTTTAATATGCTTATCATGCAATAATTGTGTGTATTATTTGAGTGGACCTCATAAGAGATCAAAATGCTTAATAAATTTATTGAATTCAATTGAATTGAATTGATAAGAGGTAAATGTATGCCCACGCTAAGCTGCAAGATCAATTTAGGCTGTAGGGGATGCTACATTTGATGTGAAAAAAGTATTGTTTCATGATGTTTTCACCTGTTTCTAGTCACCCTGTGACAGAGTTAGCAAGCGTGCTCAGGTAATGTTTTGTACATGCATTTGTCTTTGCTAACAGTGTTTGGCAACATATGTGAGTAGGTGTTTTACCTATGGACAGGTATTGTCAGGTTGGCCATGGCTTTACATTATCTATCTATCTATCTATCTATCTGTCTATCTATCTATCTATCTATCTATCTATCTATCTATCTATCTATCTATCTATCTATCTATCTATCTATCTATCTATCTATCTATCTATCTATCTATCTATCTATCTATCAATCTATTGCTGAGCTGTGCACAAGGCAACCATGATGAAAATGGTACACAGTGCAACACATGTATTCACATACAATTTCTCTGTGTGAGTACGTCATGTGACATGCTTTAGAGGGATGTTGTGGTCAAAACATTTGCCCAAATTGAAGTTTTTAGACTCACACACTGATGGCTGCCCATACACTCTCAAACTTGCAGTGTTTACTTGTCAGCCCAATGTTGTTTGCTTGCTAGTGTCCATGGGTAGACCCGTCACTTGTGGTGTGACTTCATTCACTATTAACATTGCATGATACCTGTTGCACTTAATGCTTGCAACCTTGAGTAACCACTTGCTAGTCAACCCACAAATAGGGTTAACCAAATATGTTTCACTCTCACTGTCTAGCATTGTTCCTGCCTCCAAACAACCCATGCCCCATTGGCAAGTAGTTGGTGTCTTTACCCCACCGAATGCACAATGGTCAACTTGGTCCAGACTGCAACAAATAAACAACACACAGGTAGTACTGAGTGGACCGATTAACATGTGCTAATACTAATGTGGCTCACAGGGACAGTTCATAGGACAACTACCACAAAAGATGTTTTAGGCCTGTTAATGTCCAGACAAAGTCCATTGGGGTAACATGTCATGGACATGGGGAGGAGGGAGTAATTCAGTGAGGGGTATGACTACAATGTCATTAGGGTGTATAGCTAGAAATTGGCCTAGTGCCTGTGGGCGACTAGGACTATAATCTGCACTACAAATAAGTGTGTGATACACAATATGAAAACCGATTTTTAATCAAAGATTACACTGTGATGATTTTCACATCACAACATTAAGAATTCATGTGTTTTCTAACATGTATGATGCTTACATGGATAAAGTATACAATTACAAAATATAAACAGAACACACTTTGTTCAAACAAAACAAAAGAATTTGATACTGTTGCTTTGTTTTGTTATTTTGTTTTGTTTGAAACTCCTGGTTCTTTTTGCCCCCAGCTGGTTGGCCACATCACTGGTGCCACTTTGGCAGGGGATTTGTTAATGCCTCTGGCTCATGACATTAGTGATGCTAGCTAGGCTCTGCTGCAGGCCATGGAGCGGACTAGGTGCCCCTTATGGCTGCAGTGTTGTACCCATCGGTCTTAAACACCCATAGACTCTCTCTAGGGTGGCTGCCACGGTCTACATCCCCACCCGCACCTAGTCTGCCATCTCCTGCTGGACTCTTTGCAAAGTAATCTGTGGGTCCTCGGAGTCCAGGACTTTGGGTGGGATGGTAGGTGTTGCCTGTTGGTTGGTGGACCGGGAAGTGGCGACTCCACGATGCAGTTTACCCTTCCTGTGTCCGGAGATGGTGTCCTGATGGAGCCCAGGAGTTCTTGGCGGGTGTGTTGGTTAGTGGTTTGCAGGTTATCATTCCCATCATTGCTGAAGTCCAGGACAGCATGCTGACACGGAGGTGAGGGTTCATCATCTGCAATGAGATGGAGAAAAGAAAGCTATTGCTGATCTTTCTTAGATGTTGACATGAGTAGTCCAGTTGACAATCGAGGTTCAATACATATCACTTTCAGTTCCCTACTGATATGTAGGGCATCTGTTTCGCAAGGGTGTGGATTACAGATTGCACCATATTTCAAATGACTAGATCTAAGCATTGTTCTCACTACCACTGTGTGCCTACTCTCAGTGGCTGTCCATGTCATACTAGTCATGTTACAATCACTGACGTTCAACCCGTTTCATCAGGACCACAGTTGGTTATCTGCAGACTGTCCTACATTATTTTAATCTGACCCATGCACTTGTTTATGTACACTGTTCCTCCGCTGTTCCCAATTTGGTCCTGACAGCTAACTTACTGCCACACAGTGTTGGAACCCAGATCATACATTGACTCTCATGTGCCTACGATACCTACATTATGCGTGACCATATCTAATGGACTAACATAGCACGCTGTAATTGAGTGATATGGGTCAGGCAGCACTCCACATAGCATTAGTGCTTGGAAAGGTGACATGTACAAAACCAGTTTTCTAAAGCAACTGCACACATCCACCTTCGCCTCAAACCTTCCCGGACTCATTCCCTTTGTGGTGGCTAAGTAGTACTCTCTATCGATAATCAGTTCTCTGTATGACATCCTCCGACTTGTACATGTGGCACACTGAGATAATTTTGGGCCACAGTCCCTCCATGAAAATGCTATATCCGTACCCACGTCCACATGACATGTAGAATGTAGAACCACAGTGGGCTATTGTCCGTCATCCCTAACCAGCTGCTACTCAAGTGTGACATAGCAGTGCATGTGTATTTGTGAGGGTCCCTTGAAGTACACATGTCCCTTCTCACCTCCTTGCAATGCAACGCTTCCCCATTCCCCACCTACTATGCCCTGCACTAGCAAGAGCCCATGAGGACCACACATCATTGTTAGTTTTAACACACATGGGTACATTTTTACAAGGGCAATGCACCACCAGAGTGTCACCTCTTTTGATGCTCCGTTTCGGCAATGCCCTTCTCCGTAATTACAAGGCGTCTCTAAGCCACTTTGCATAGCTTAACGCCAAAGGTGCTTGCAATAGGTGTTGCTGTATGCGTTCCCACACAACACCTTTTGCTTTTTGACACTGCCCCAAATTTACTAGAGTAGTGAAGGCAGAGCCCTGCTTGCGCTAATTGCGCTCATTGCTATGTTAGCATAGGCTTATTAGAAGTTTAAACACCAGTTTACCTATTTTCTGCTTTTGCACACAACACTACATATAACTGTTGTTGGAAGTTAGGCTGCGTGTAATTCTTCACATGAGAATGGCTTTTTTTCAACATCCCTAGACTTACATTTCGACCTTAGTCTGCACAGTGAGTGCTGAGGCCTCCAAGGTTATCATAACAATGTTAGGTGTTGTTCGAGCTGATCTAGTCACAACATGCACGTAGCTGCAGCACGCTGAAATTCTAGCTGTGAGCAGCCCCGCAAGACCGAAGGTAAAGGCAAGCAAGACGACTCTCTGCGTCAAGAACCCCAGTTTTAAAAGAAGAAAGTTGCTGATTCAACAGCGAGGTATGCCACAGATAGTGAAAACACAGCTTCGGAACCTGACATGGGTGCTTACACTGCCAGACAGCTTGGAGGAAATTACAGTAGTGTGGGAAGCAATGCGTCCATTTATGAAGGTGACAGCAACTAACACGTTTGTTGCTGTTGAGACAGCTGATACTCGCGCGGGTCCCCCTGAAAAGCTTTATAAAATAGTCATTTAATTGAAGGTACAGCGTACTATAAAAGTGGTATTTTGGGAGAATCTGACTACTACCTATAATATTTTGTTAGCGGAGGGTGATTGGCCCCCACCCTTCATTCTGGCCGCTCCGAGAGGGGAGGAAGTGATCCTCCCTAGGTCCGCACACTGTGCCAAAAGAGCAGGCCTTGAATTTTGCAGAAGAGTGGGCTGCTCCAGCACGGTCGCTCCCCCCACGCTCCCTGATCCCAGCTCCTGCTCGCGCTCTGGCCTGCTGGTGGTATCGTATCGAGACTGCTGAATTCTAACCGCATTTATTTATTTAATGTGCATCGCACTTTTATTTATTTAATTTGCATCGCGCTTTTATTTATTTAATTTGCATCACGCTCGTGAAGCGCGCATTTGGCTGTGCATTGGTAGCTCGCTCTGCTGTACTCTGCAGCGCGACACTTGCTGAGGCTCTATTTTCTCCCTGGGACTTCGTTTGTGCCCCCGGTGCCGTGGTGCATCTGCTGCCCCAGCCTTACTCTCCCTTTGACCCTCCATCTTGTTTACGTGTTCCTTGGCCGCCCCTCCTCCCCGCTACCGCCTCCCAGCTGCTGCCCCTCCCACCCACGAATAGAGGGCTCCCTACCTCCTCTGACGCGCTGTGATCACCTGGACCTGCTCCAGCACGGTCGCTCCCCCCACGCTCCCTGATCCCAGCTCCTGCTCGCGCTCTGGCCTGCTGGTGGTATCGTATCGAGACTGCTGAATTCTAACCACATTTATTTATTTAATTTGCATCGCCCTTTTATCTATTTAATTTGCATGGCGCTTTTATTTATTTAATTTGCATCACGCTCGTGAAGCGCGCATTTGGCTGTGCATTGGTAGCTCGCTCTGCTGAACTCTGCAGCGCAACACTTGCTGAGGCTCTATTTTCTCCCTGGGACTTCGTTTGTGCCCCCGGTGCCGTGGTGCATCTGCTGCCCCTGCCTTACTCTCCCTTTGACCCTCCATCTTGTTTACGTGTTCCTTGGCCCGCCCCTCCTCCCCGCTACCGCCTCCCAGCTGCTGCCCCTCCCACGCTCAACCCCCTCCACTCTCCATTTATGTCAGATGTCTGCACGTGCAGCGTTCACGCGCAGCGATCGCGCCCCAGTCGCGCCGAAGGTGCGCCAAAGGTAAGCCCGTCTACGCCCGTCCGCGCCTGGACCGCGCCCAGCGCCAGACCCCCTGGCCCCCTTCCCTCCCACCCACCCCGCATTACTTACGATGCCACCACCCTCCTAGCCCTTAACCCCGGCCGACACCCCAACTGCGCCCAAGCCACTCCTGGACACACCCATGGACCCTTCTCCTGCAAATCCTGCAAGTTCGACGGCACCAAGAACAATTCCTCACCCACGAACACAAAACAGATATCTGACTCCACCCACCTAAAATACATCCTGCTCAACACCCGCTCCACAGACACGCCATCGAACTTTGGAATCTACTAGACACCATCTCTCCCGACGTCGCCTTCCTAACAGAAACATGGATGAACGCCTCATCAGCCCCTGACATCACCATTGCCATCCCGGAAGGATACAAGATCATCCGTAAGGACCGCACCGACCAAACAGGAGGAGGCATCGCTATCGCCCATAAGAATTCCATCCGCATCTCAACCAGCACAGACGTCAACCTTGCCAGCACCGAACACCTTCACTTCCAGATCCACACCGACCCCAAGACCACACTCAGAGGCACCCTCATCTACAGGCCTCCAGGACCCCGTGCACAATTCAGCGACGTTATCACTGACTTTATCACCCCACACGCCCTCCCTTCCGAGGAATACATTCTACTGGGAGACCTCAACTTTCACCTGGAAAAGAGCTACGACAGCAACGCCACCTCCCTTCGGGACAATCTCGCCAACCTCGGACTCAAACAACTTGTCACT
Source organism: Lissotriton vulgaris (assembly GCF_964263255.1). Classification (NCBI taxonomy): domain Eukaryota; kingdom Metazoa; phylum Chordata; class Amphibia; order Caudata; family Salamandridae; genus Lissotriton; species Lissotriton vulgaris. The sequence continues at coordinate 274,113,704 of NC_141688.1, forward strand.
ACGCCCACCCACAACGCAGGTCACACACTCGACCCTATCTTCACCTCCAGCAAACATGTCTCCTTCAGTCACACCACTACTCTCCATTCGACGGACCACAGCTGCGTACACTTTTTCTACAATAAAACTACCACTCACAACCATCCTCAACCTACTCTGCGAAGAAACTGGAACAAAATAACCATCGATCAGATCTCCTCATTGCTTCTTCAAAACCCCCCTGTCCAATCCTCAAACCCCGACCAAGCAGCCATTAACCTCACCCAATGGCTATCCAACAGCGCCAACATCCTAGCACTGCTGAAAAAACGTCAAATCAAACTAGGCAGCAAAAACGCCTCCTGGTTCAACGATGATCTTAAGAAATCGAAGAAACTCTGTCGCTCCCTCGAGAAGGCCTGGAAAAAAGACCCAAACACCATCACCAGGGACGCCTTCAAAAACGCCACCCGCATACACCACCAACTGATCCGGCTTGCCAAGAAAGCCGCATTCAAAGACCGACTAGATAACAACGCCCACAACAGCAAGGAATTATTCAACATCGTCAAAGAATTTACCAACCCCTCAGCCAACTCCAACGACATCACCCCCTCTCAAGCCCTCTGCGACTCCCTAGCTTCCTTCTTCCACAACAAAATCGCAGACATCCACAACAGCTTCGACAACCAACCCGGAGACCAACCGACCCAACCTTCTGCCGTACCTTCACCCCCCCTGAACATCCTTAATGACTGGAACCCAATCTCCACTGAGGACACCATCCGCCTGATGAACTCCATCCACTCAGGATCCCCCACAGACCCATGCCCTCACCACATCTTCAACAAAGCTGATTCCATCATAGCACCACACCTCCGAGACGTCATCAACTGCTCCCTCAACTCCGCCACCTTCCCAGAAAGCTGGAAACACGCCGAACTCAGCGCCCTTCTGAAAAAACCCACAGCTGACCCCACCGAACTCAAAAACTACCGACCCATCTCGCTCCTACCATTCCCGGCCAAAGTCATCGAGAAAGCCGTCAACAACCAGCTCGCCGCCTTCCTCGAAACCAACAAATCCCTCGACTCCTCACAGTCCGGCTTCTGACCCAAAAACACAGTACGGAGACCGCCTTCATCGCAGCTACAGACGACATTCGAACTCTACTGGACAATGGAGACACAGTCGCCCTCATTCTCCTCGACCTCTCCGCAGCCTTCGACACAGTCTGCCATAGCACCCTTCTACAGCGCCTCAGAAACATCGGAATCCAAGGAAAAGCACTGGAATGGATCACCTCGTTCCTCACCGGAAGAACCCAGAGAGTCCGCCTCCCACCATTCAAGTCTGAGGCCACTGAAGTCATCTGCGGTGTACCCCAAGGTTCCTCACTCAGTCCCACCCTCTTCAACGTATACATGAGCCCCCTCGCGACCATCGCACGCCAACACAACCTCAACATCATCTCCTACGCTGACGACACTCAACTGATCCTATCACTCACCAAAGACCCTAACACCGCCAAAACCAACCTACATGAAGGAATGAAAGAAGTAGCCGAGTGGATGAAGCACAGCCATCTGAAACTGAACTCAGACAAAACAGAAGTCCTTATCTTAGGTACCTCCCCCTCCGCTTGGGATGACTCGTGGTGGCCAGAGGCCCTTGGAAAGGCACCCATCCCGACGAACCACGCACGGAACCTGGGCGTCATCCTGGACTCCTCACTCTCTATGAACAGACAAGTCAACGCCGTTTCATCATCATGCTTCAACATTCTCCGCATGCTCAAAAAAACATTTCGCTGGATCCCCACCGAAACCAGAAAAACAGTCATCCATGCACTGGTTACAAGTCGCCTGGACTACGGAAACACCCTATACGCCGGTATCACCGCAAAACTCCAGAAAAAACTCCAACGCATCCAGAACGCATCAGCCAGACTCATACTAGACATCCCGCGGAAAGACCACCTCTCTAGCCACCTGAAAAACCTCCACTGGCTCCCCGTCAATAAGAGGATTACTTTCCGCCTCCTAACCCACGCTCACAAAGCACTCTACGAACTTGGACCCGAATGCCTCAACACACGACTTTCCTTCTACACCCCCTCTCGCCAGCTACGATCTACCAACCAAGCCCTTGCTACCGTTCCTCGCATCAATAAAACTACCATGGGAGGTAGATCCTTCTCCTACCTCGCAGCTAAAACCTGGAACTCACTCCCCACTCACCTTCGTCTCACTCAGAACCACCTAGCATTCAGAAAGCAACTTAAAACTTGGATATTTGACAAGTAATTCCCCTCCCTTCTCCCAGCACCTTGAGACCCTCCGGGTATGTAGCGCGCTATACAAATCTCCTGACTTGACTTGACTTGCTTAAGGTGCTTGCACCGGCGCGTTGTACCATACTCAATGTGGATGGGACAAATTTTCACCCAGACATGAGATACCATTGCTGATTATGCCACAGGAGCTTTCGCTTCACGCGCATGGAATATTGAGGTTGACGCAATATCCTATGCGACGTGAAGCGAAAGCTCCCATGGCGTAATCCTTCACCAATTGGAATATCAAGGTGTGATTGAAACGTGTGTGTCTCCGATGAATAGTCCTCTTTTTACTGTGACCAAGCCTGATGGCTCGTACTGTTTGGTATTAGATTACCGGCATTTGAACTCTCATTGTTGGATCTGCGCAGTACAGAATAATCTCAGTTCTGCCCTTGTGGATAGTCTTGTGGGAAAACTGTTTAAGACCACTCTTGACATATCCAATGGCTTATTTAGCCCAACCTGTCCTCTATTAGTAGTCAATGGACAGCTTTTACCTGTGGCGGTAAACAAAATCAGTTCCGTAGGTTAGCTATGGGCTATAAGAACAGTCCAAACGTCTTTGCTCCCCGCATTGTCTCTCTTTTAGAGAGACTCGACCCTGATGCATGTATGTATGTTGATGACATTTATCTCACTTACGACGAATTACGGCCGCATCTGTGTCGCGTTGACTGCATCATTTGTATGTTTGCGTACTTCGGTTACAAATTTAACTTTGCAAAGACACACATTGCAGAGTACACAGTGTTGTTCCTGGGCTATGAGCTCAACAATGAAGGTCAAGGTTTGGCACCTCACTTCCTACAGAAATACGTGCCGTTGCGCGCTCCAACAACTCCGAAAAAACTATAATCCGAACTCAGAATGACTATCGTGATTCCACAGGTAGGGCGATTAAACACAAAATGCTATGGGCTTGAGTCGCAGAACTTAAAGAACGTCTGCCTCTCGTGTTTGTAATTCATACTCTTGGTCACCAATGCGCGGGGGTACACGCTGTTGATAACTGTCTTGCTGATGAAGCAGCCAAGACTGCAGTTGCAATATATGCAGTAGCAGCAGTAACACGTACCAAAAGTAAGATTGATGATGATATCTTGGTAGCTATTGCCTCAACAGAGAAGGGAGGTAATTACCCTAGAGGTTTCCCTTCTAAATACTATTATCTTTTAAGTCCTGATAAATTTCCCTATGTAAGAATTAACAACGTTGGGGACAGGTTAATTTGCGACGCGGACTGCAGGCAGACTTTGATAACAGCGTCTCACGATGACTTGGCCTCGGCTCACGCCGGCGTGTCAGCTACTGTATCTCTCTTACAACAACGTTACTGGTGGCGTGGATTATATAAACAGACACGTGATTATGTCCTTCATTGTGATATATATACCAGCAGATTAGACCTTCAACTGCTGCGCGCCTGCCCCAGACACAGTTGTACATATCTAATAAACTGCTTGGTTGTGTTTCTTTAGATCACTGCGGTCCTATTTCCTCTTATACTGCATAGAAGTACATCTTAGTTGCTGTTGATTTGTGCACACGCTTTGTTTGGATGTGGCCACAATGAAGTGCTAATGCCCGCACTGTCATCAGGGATTTGCATATCTTTGAGGGAATTTTTGCATGTGGCACCTTTCATTTGGACCAGGGTCCAGCGTTCGCCTCTAAGGCGTACAAGGATGCCATTGGTTCATTGTGGGTCCAATTCAAATTTTCGTCTCCAAACAGGCCTCAGGGTAATAGTGTTGTGGAGCGGATGAACCATGATTTAAAGCAATCCTTGACAGCTAGGATTTTAGGTACCGGCAGGAACTGGCTAGCCCATCTCTATTGCGTTCAACGTGCACTCAATAATCTCCCTGGAAGGTCTCTGGGTGGGCAGACCCCATACAAAATGCTCTTTGGCATCAAAATGTTTGTTCCGGACCTTGAGGGTCTAGACATGGCAGCGTCTGCCGCATCCTTTGACGTAGATAAACATTTTTCTGTATTACAGAACCTACAAAAGATCAGAGACAGTCTTGCAAAGGTACATTTGCCTTCCACATCTGATGCTACTCTTCAGATTCCGGCAGTTGGCTGGCTGCCACGAGTCAGTGACCTGGTCCGTGAGAAGGTGGAGAACAAGAAGGAGTTCGACCCCTCTTATCGTGCATCAGTTCCTGTGCTTGGCGTGTAGGCTACAAGAACAGTCATTTTACCTCAACTTCCTGGTGGCAAGAAAAACATGTACATCTCCATTGGCAATGTCAAATTACAGCGAGTGGCCGATTCTCCTTAGTATGACTCCAGCTGTCTCTTATCCAGCAATGCTGAGAAATTCTTTTTTGGCTCCGACGAGTTCCACCAGGCCTGACGTTGCCTTCAAGATGAATACAGTAAAAAGTCCTTTATTGAATCCACCGGCTGGTGATCCCCTTAATGATAGTGAGTATACCTTTCCCACAGATTTGTCTATGCCTGATTTGCAAACATCTGCAGCTAACCAGTCACTCTTTTCACTTGGCACTGACTCTACTACATCACAATCCCCATCGAAAATTTAGATTATTGCTGTTTGGTTTATGAAACATTTTTTGATACCCCATGGACTTACATTTGGCTGGTGTTTTTTTTCTCCATTTTTTTATTCATGTTAATTGGATTTGTGGTGTATTTTTTCCGTTTTGTAAATGGACACTATGTTAAAGAAAGAACTTCAATTAGACTAATTGATGGAACTTTGGCACCCTACTCCTCATCTCACATTCTGTAGGGGGACACAACTTTTGTTAACATCACAGCTTGGACCGTTTTAGATGGGATTGTATTGGATGCTGTTAAATTTCAGACACACGGCACTACATAGGTTTTAAATGTTCCTACTGTACTACGTGCTACAATCGATGATGTGGTTAAACAAAATATACGCTCTGATGATTGGGATATCCAGGCCGTAGAGGCTCTGTTTTCTGATTTGAAATATTATGCTGCTTTTGATGCTGAAGATTTGTATTTAGACTCAGCCAACTATGCTGATTTATTTTGTTACCAACATTATGGCAATCATTTTCTGCACAAAGCACACACATTTAGAAACGTGGTTAATTACACACAATGGGAACATTGTCCAGCTCCCGTTGAGGGCAGCTCAAAATCACTTTTGAAAAAGTTTATATATTTCCCTGATTTTAATCAATCTAATCCTGACTCATTTTATTTAAGATGACTGCTAAGTCCTCTTCCAAAGTTAGACTCACCCACACTAAATTATTATATTCTAAGTCCTTTCTTGACCAATTAGCAATAGGGGGCTATGAACTGTGGAAAGATACTATTGTTCTTATATCTGTCTGAGGTTCTAAAGGCTGGCAAGTACAAGGCACTGTGGCTTTGCATGTCTCATCCCAAACCATATGTTGTTTTTGAATTTGACTATTTCACAAAACACCTGCTTTGGATTGGCTACGTGTAAAAAATTAAATGCTCCTTCCCTTCCTGATTTGGGAGAATACCCAACATAGTACAATCACACTGATAAGTCCATTAGTGAATTACAGACTTTAATGCTAAATTTGTCTTTTAACATTTCCAGTTCCGATGCCCAAGGATGGTTTTTATGGCAGAAAAGTTCAGATTTATGCCATCATTGTTTTCTTGGTATGGCCCCTGGCTATACACAGGTAAGAGTGGATCCCCGTTTTGAAAGTGAACATTCTGTTACTACCTATTCCGTACGCAAGTTATGTCAGAACTGGCTCAAACATTCCGCCTTAGCGTCAGTTAAACTCCATTTGTCCAAATTAACTGAAGATTTTGATCTAAATGACTTTGTTAAAGGCCCTGTGGGAGGCAGATCAATAAGATGGGTATATGCTATTTACAATGAAGTTTGTAAACTGTCTCAAATTGAGACTGCTTCTAGATTACGTGCTATAGATCAACAAATTTAGAAAAAGTGCTTGCAGTTGTTGATAATAGCGTTAATACCCTTTCTTCCAGAATTTACACATTGTATAATATTGTTTCATATGTTGTTGGTATCGTACAGGATGAAATGTCTGTTTTGTATCATGGTCAAAATCAATTTCGCTCCCTTATGCAATTTGCTTGGACATTGCAAAAGTTAAAGGCTGGTAAAGTGCCTTGGGACTACATGAATACCTCTTCTCTATTTTTACCATTTAATTTGACTGTGAAACAACAATTCATGTCTATGAAGGATGCTGTGTATTTCCTTTTGCATATTGAAAAGTTAGAACCATTGCCTTTTTCCATTGACGAATATAATTCAGCTGTATGGCTTCATCGTGGGTTACTAACATTGCCTTTTCCCCTATTTAAATTCGATTCATGTACGAAATACTATGCCATAGGCAGATATGAACCTTTGGGTAGCGCTTTTCTCCATGAAGTTTGGTCTCTACCATTCACCTATAGAGGCATGAGAGAGGGTGAAGAAGTTTATTTGAAGGGTGAAGATTGCACTTCAGCACCTGATCACTCATTAGTTTGCTGGAACATCCAATTGCATGTCTCTTGCAATTCTGATGCGCCAAATTTAGCGTGCATTTTAAAAGGAAATCCTATCCCCACCATGACTCCAACTGTCACGTTGCTAGCAAACTGTAGTTATTTGATTTTAAATAATGAAGATTGCTGTGGTATGCTGGCAGGGATTCCATACATTGTTACTGTCTCCCAATGTGTAGTGTGTTGCAAAAATGTGCTATTCCCTCCTCCGTATGGGAAGCTCGATGTATCCATCTGGCCTTACATTCCGACCTTGAAAGCAGAGTTCACCAAGATGAGTCGAATAAGGGCTCTTTTTTCTCAAAAAGAAGTTGCCTTTACTTCTTCTCATGAAACATTTGTCCTTCACGTGGTGAACACTCGCACCGAGGGGCATGCCCTTTTGAATACAAATCTCCCCCTACATTTCGGTGCCTTAATTCACACTATCTTCAATGCCTCGTCGACTACAGGCTTGGCGCACTTTTTTAAAATTGTAAGTTCTGGCCTTGTGACCTCATTCTAAACTATATTTGGTGTGATACTGGCATTTTTTCATTCTATTTTTTCCTACCTCTTTGGCGGTTTACCGTTAATTCACAACTTAGCTGCCGGTGTACTGCTGTTAATTTGCTTGCTTAAAAATGGCTGCACAATCTGTGTCACATAACAACCTGCTTCGACTGCTCCTGCTTCATAACCAGATGCTTAAATACTATGAAGCGCTACCGCTGGCCGCCTTGAGTGTGGCATATGGATTGTCTTTCCGGTTCTCGTACTTTACAATGCGTGCAGCCTGTCTTCCATTGCCAGGATTGCGGTTTTGAATGGGCTCTGGATTTGTGTCTCTGCAACACGGTGTCTCCTAACCCAGATTATAATCTACTAATGAGTCCCTTAGTTGCTCATGAGTTAGACTGTTCAGGTATTGGAATAATGGCCTGCGCAGCAGCACATGGAGTCCTAGGCAATTGGAATATATGGACTGGAGCTCATGACTTTCTGGCACACAGTTATCTTGAAGAACACCCAAGTTGTCCTCTGATTGTGCTAGAGTCTCCGGCTGTCGAAGAACAAGTGTGTTTCTTCCCTTTATTGAATTAGATGACTGAAATGTTTTTGGATGAGAACAATGACTACCTCTTGAGGCAGTTGCAACGTACTATACACTTTTGGATTGAAGTGGCATGGTTCCGGCTTCAAACGTGTACTGGGCTAGTGATTTTTTCATCAATTTTTTACTCTGTTTACATTCCGTGATTTAGACACTATACAGCCCCTGCTTGGTTTTGAGAAAAAAAATGTTTTTTTGTGTGGTACCTAATTCGGAATTTTACTTCCAATTGTCCAGTTTGGCAAATTTTGAACTTGGTTCTGTCTCACTCAAACTTGAACTCCGTGTTCCAAATTTCCCCCTTTTTGTGTGTGTTCTGATCAAGGGAGGGTGTAGTGAAGGCAGGGCCCTGCTTGCTCTCATTGCTATGTTAGCAAAGGCTTATTAGAAGTTTAAACAACATTTTAACTTTTTGCTGTTTTTGCAAACAACACTACATGTAGCTGACGTTGTAAGTTAGGCTGCATGAAATTCTTCACATGAGAATGGGTTGTTTTCAACATTCCTAAACTTACTTTTCGACCTTAGTCTGCGCAGTGAGTGCTGAAGCCTCAAAGGTCATCATAACAATGTTAGGTGTTGTTCGGGCTGATCGGCTCATGCTCTAGACACAACATGCACGCAGCTGCAGCTAGCTGAAATTCTGGCGCCTTTAATATTGCCATGCATGCATGAATTGAACACTTGGAGAAAATCAGTTTCCAGAGAGAGAGAGCTTTTGCAGATCCTGATGTGATTCCCCTCTGCTGATCTTGGAGGTATGGGGTTCCCCATTAAAACCTAAGAGACCTTCTAATATTATATAAAACATAGCTCCTAGCTAGGGAGAGTGGCAAACAAGGCACTATAGGACCTGTTTCCAGTATCATTATATTATGATTTCTCCATTTGTGTTTTAATGAATTGTAACAATGCTGATCGTATTATTTTTTATCGTATGCCTGCTTATGTTAGCAAAAATACTGCATCTTAGAGCACGTTGTTAAAATAAACATTTTAAACTTTATCATGTCTCTTTTTACCCATGTTGTGGACTGGTATGAGAATATAGCGAAAGAGTGTTCTTGATTCCCACCATTCCTGGGTGTATCCTAAATCGCATGTTCTGGGTTGTCTAATCATTGGTACCTTTGCTATAGGATGAAGAGCTAATGAGAGACTAATGCTAGTCGGTTAGGGGGTTCTAGGTACTGAGGTGAGTTTTTTGGTCCACCACTATTCACTGAGGTCCTGGGTCTCTGTGCGCAGTTCTGTGTATGAGCAGAATCCCTGCAACACTAGTAATCATAAGTCTGAGGCTTTGCCAAAAACTAATGCCTTTTAAAGGAGGCGTTACAGTGGGCAAACGAAGAGAAATACTTTTAATCCTACTCATGATTTGCTCCTTCAATGTGTGCTGAATTCATTTGCACACATAGAAGTAGCAAAACACCATTAATAATAGAATTGTGTTGGAAGATGTCCGTTCAACATAAACAATTATCCCTGTAACACAGGCACACAGGCCCCATGGCGCTAGGGGACCTACGTTGGCGCATTGCTGTGCTTTTTTCGACAGGTGCAGGGGTGAACATAGCGGTGCCCCATATTCCTATAAATAAGGTGTATACCTACATCTTTGAAATGTTGCAGTTTGGTGCTGCTGTAGCGACGCGCTGCACCATTTCATTATAAATATGCCCCATAGCCGTCTGGTGTACATCTCTTGCATTCACCCCCACACCACGACAGAATTAGTAGATATGAGGAGTGCAGGTGGTCCCTACAATGGCAGCTAAAACCTGTGTGCTCTGACCATGCATGCCAGGATAGCTGCATGCAATGTAATTAATCTAGCCTACTATGGACGGGGCTCTTGAAATGTCCCTTTGTGCAGAAACTTCTTCTGGCCCACAACTCTCCCACAACGTAAGTGTGTCGGTCCTCCTCTGACAAACCCATTTCATATGATGGATTTGCAGGCTAGATTAGTGTGCATGGGACCAGATGAGACAGAGGGGCGGAGTTCCAAAACATGCAGTGCAGTGCCGCAAACTATCTTCCTACACCGAGCTGTTTCAAGGAAAGTGCAGGGATGCACTGTATTTAAAACAGAACGCATCCCTGTGCTTTCCTCTGTGCTGGTGCAGAATAGGCTGGCATGCACCAACGCACAGACACTTGCACTATGGTCCAAGGGTGCGTGTATTGGCGTTTGGCTACTGTTTGTGCCGGCAGAAAGGACAGGAATCCGTATTATCTTGTAGATACAGCACATTCCTGACCTTATCTTTTAACATAGGGCAGCACAGCTAGAAGGCTCAAGGCTGTGTCCTTTGCCAAATATTGTCAATATGCCCTTGAGAATTCCATTTATGTTATGTTGAACCATACATGAGCCAGCACGCTACTTTTTGGCCTACAAGCAGTGCTTTAGAGCGCTGAGACATAGCTGCCTGCACTGCACGACATAACCTATTTACCCACACTGCCCCTTGTTGCAACTTACCCTGGTGTTGTGTTTCATCATAGCCAGCACTGTCCTGTCCCATAACACCTACCACCGACTCCTCTGAGATGACAGCGGAAACCTGATCCTGGTAGTTTTCCTGCTGTTTCAGGGGCTGTCCTACCACCTCCAGTCTGCATAGCTGCCTTGAGATTGGCTTGCCAGTTTTTGCTTTTCCTCTGCTTACATTCATACCAGCGCTTTTTACAGTCACTCGCTGGTCTCTTGACTTCGGCAACACTGTTCACCATGTCCACTATGGCCTGCCATATGGTCTTTTTCCTCCCCAATGCCACTTTGGGGCTGATAAAGAGCCGATGCTGGTGCTCTGTCACCTCCATGACTTGGATCTCATTCTCCTCCTCATTGAACTTCCTCGTCCTCTTCCCCTGGGACTCTGGCTGGTCATCCTGGCTGGTACTGGGTTGGTGGTGGTTGTTGTGCTCTGCTCACTGCTGGCTTCCCCATTGCTGCTTTCAGGTAAGTGTGACATTTCATTTTTTATGTAGCATCGCTTTTCAAAAACCTTTACCGCTACGTGCATAAAAGGGACGCTAGGACGGCTAGCTTCTATTTCCAACAAGTTCCTTGGCCAAACTTCACTTTTGCAGCATTAGCCTCAAATGTCCTAGCAGCGCGGTGCACACAACAGCCTCAGTATTCACGACACAAGCTTCTTCCTAAGGCCATGGTGCACGCACTGTAAATACCACGCAGGCATGGCGCAAACATCTGTCGTACCGCTGCAGTCATTTTGGGTGCATTGGTGCAGAAAAACAGCGATGTACCGGTTCTTCTAAATATACCCTCTTATGAGCTGCACCAGCATTAACGCACGTATCACGAAAGTAACTTTGCCATTAGTTATGCAAATTAGGAGACACTTGATCACATGCAGTGAAGTAACTCTAGTGTAACAGTGACAATCCCAGAATGCACCCACCGACAATCTGGCAGGTGATTGGCCTGCCCGCCCCCGGACGCTGGGCAGCATGGCAATGTCACCCTTCTCTGTGGGCAGAAAGTGATATTCTGTTTTGTCTTACAATAGGAAGGGCGGCAGTTCCAACTAAGGTGTTTTTACAATCGTTAACTAGTTATTTGTACCACTGAACTAAAAGCAATGTCTTTTTATATTCATAAACTACAATAAAGTATTACAACAGCACCCCAAAGCACTTCAGTAATAGTTTTTAGGCGAGTATCAATTAGACTCTTTGGTAAGTGACCCCGAAATAAATGCATTTTATGTTTAAGAACAAAAGGCCTCCTACACAGCTGTTGGTCTGAGAGAGTCTATTCTGGAACAAACACGCTGCCGAGCATTTTCTCAATGACAGTGACCTCACCTGTAGGGGCATGACTGCTAAGATCAATACAGAAAACAGCAAGGAAATAAATTGTCAGACTCTTTCCTGTTTGGAGAGTTTGGATGGTGCACGTTACCATAGCAACTATCTGTTACCCGTGATGCGGAGGCCTCTGTCCTGCCAATCAGAGAGCCGCGTTTCTCTGTGAAGCGTCCTAGAGGCTGGAGGCTTTTGTTTCAAGGCATCTTCCGGTTGTTTCAGAGAAACTTTCAAGCAGGATGAAGGGTACAGCGATGTGGGCTGATCTGAAGAGGACGCCAGAAGGGGCCGCAGCGCCGGCGGTCCAGGAAGGAGTAAAAGGACCTCTTTTATCGCATCTGAAGCAGGCAGGAGCAAAGATAAGGCCCCTGGGCCAGGATTTTTTTTTATTTCGTTACTTTTCGGAATGGAGATGTTTTGTGGAATGTTGAGAATTGGACTCTGTCACCTCTTTATTTTTTGAAGCATTGATAAGGTTGTTTTAGGTGGGAAAAATGAGAAAACAATTCCATGTTCTGTCAGTCATTTCTTTATGACACCACTGCTTATTGCATTATATGTGTGTCTATATATGTATTTATATTCTACGAACATTGCAGGGTTGTTGGGGGGGTGTTGCTACTAAGTACTAAGGGCCCGATTCAAAGAACTAACTTAAGACGAAGTCCTAAACTTACTTACATTTTGGTAATCACATAAGGCACTTGGGGGCCATATTATCAAGAAAGGGCGATACATTATTGCCTCTTTTATCTGCAGGAAACTGCAGATAAAGCAGCGATAATGGGCTTGACATATGCCCTTGTGAATTCCCATAGTAGTCCAGGTTAACGTAAAATGTCACTAAATTCTCCAATTCAAAATAAGCAATGTTGCTATATATTCCTCAGTACTTTCACTGTCCCTTTTACTTCTCATACAAAATGTGTGTCCCTCCACCATGAAAATTAGTTGTGCTGTATACTATTTCTCCATTCTCTTGGCTGCCTCAGTATATTTGTCCCAGGATACTAACTGCCCATATAGTGCTTCCTCTTCGGGTAGATATCAGAAGACTTCTTGCCTTGCAGGACCAAGTAGACCAAACATTAGTGCTTTCTTTCTCTCTGCACTAAAACATTTCCCATCTGTTGCTATTAAGTTACTCTTGACATGTTGTGCTAGTTATTCCATTTGAAAAGGGCCTTTCATGCATTCTGCAAAAATACACCAGGTTGATTAACATATTGACCCTGTGCCATGTCAAACAAAGTTAGTTGAGGTTGGCGTTCTAGACTATAAAATTGTAATCTATAAATCAACTTTAAATAGTGCAGTTGGAGGATAAAGTAGGCCAAATTGTAAGCCCACTGCAAGATTAAACATTTAGAATGCCAGCAAGTGTGTTGAAGGCTGAATCCAAATGATGTGGTCAAAAGACAACATAACAAAGAGTAAACCAGGATGAATGCCTACAAGGTGTGCCTATCACCGAAGACAGACAACCGAATGAACAAGTTTCCAAAAGATGGCCGTCAACAGAAACAACTTGCTTTCTTTGGAAAGTTGGGCTTGAAAATAAGTATATCTTGGCGGCAGGATCAGCATGAGAGGAGCGAGGAACAATGAAGGCTAGTGAATAGAGCTACACGTGAAAGGTCGCGTTCAGCAGAGCCAGGTGTGAGGAAACACCAGTAGCAGTTCGTGATGCTAACTGTTCATGAAGCAACAGCAAATACAGGAGAAACAGGCACATGAACACCAGTAGGTTAATAACAATTTGAAATTGACATCTGCCTGCTGTGAACACAGTCTGCATGAATGTCAATTTTTCAGAATGCCTAAAGTCATACTCCTACTTCACCTCACGCCTCATATTTAAAAACAAATGCCTCACTCTGCAACGGACTCCCTTATGGAAACACATGGTTGTGACCCTATTCTTTTTTAAATCCACACTCTTCCGAACTCCTCCTCAGCACAGTCAAACACAGTCTAGCAGCAATTCCTGTAACACTTGATGTGATCCATTATGTTTTCAATGGCTCTCAGGAGATAACATTTCTTAAAATGCCTCCTGTGGGTGTAGTAAAGTAGGATCTGATTCTTATGGTTAGCCCCAGTTTTTGCTTGATGTGATGCAGTTTTTGACTAGTCTGACTTGGATCCTTCTAATCAGGACCCAAGTCTCTCTGCTTTCTCCCTACATTGGTTTGTTCAGTACTTAGGTACACTCCAGATCGGATACTGGGGTACACTTATCAGTCCCTAGTATATGGTACTAAGGTACCCAGGGCATAGGTACCCCAAAGGTCCCCCATTGGCTGAAGCATGCATTATGCCACCAATGGGAGACCATGCAAAATGGAGCTATAGGCCTGCCATTGCAGCCTCTGTAAGTTGGTGCATGCACCACTTACTAAAGAGATAGGTTTACTGTATCTAAGGGTCACTGCACTTAAAAGCTGTTAGTCACCCCTATAGCAAGCCTTTGCAATCCTGACAGCAGGGTGCTTTGTTCTAAGTGAGAGGGTGCCACTGCATGAGCAGGACACCCCTGCAGCCTAGGGAGTCCATTCTCCCGGATTGTCAGTAAAGCAGCCATATACTAAATAGAGGGGCACCGCATACTTACGCGTGCCACTGCATGAGCAGGACACCCTGCAGCCTAGGGAGTCCATTCTCCCGGATTGTCAGTAAAGCAGCCATATACTAAATAGAGGGGCACCGCATACTTATTACCATCTCGAAAATGGCTGCAATGAATACTCTCATGTTTGGTATCAAACATGTTGGAATCATACCCCCACATCATAAATGGTGTGTGAGGTATGATTCAAAGCAGTGGAAGAGCCCTCCGTTATGCTCTCAGTGTTCCCGGTGCCAACCTTCTAGTCCCGAACAGCACAAAATGTTAGCTGCCCACCAGAGACATATTTATGCCCTCCTGCTGCTCAGCCAAGCTCCAGCAGAGGAAGGTGGAACAATAGGCATCCTGTCACAAGGAGCTGTGACCGCCTCCCAAACAGGATTTAGTGTATTGGGACCCAGTGGGCGCGCCTGCCAGTGCCTGAAAGTATGCATGAGGGGCACATTTTGTGTCCCTGTGCATAGTCCAGTCCAAACCAGTTCTGGCAGCCGTTGGCTCCTGCTCTGGTGCAAAACTGGACAAAGGACATTGGAGTAACATCCCCCTTGACCTGAAAGGGTCCCCTGAATCTTCACAGCCCTTTCCCTAGGGTACCTAAGGTCTAAACTCGATGTAGTACCCTAGAGTCATAGTAGGATAAGATTCAGAACAAAAACCACTGCATTTCTACCGCCTGGGCACTCTGGACTTTGCTGGACTTTTTTGGGCATGAATTATCTCTCTTTCAGGCTGCTGCCTTGTCTGTGCCTGTACACCATACAGGATCCATGCAGGACATGTGGAGCACTAAAGACACTTGAGGAATATCCCTTGAAGTAAAGGAGTCACTTCCCTGTATTCGCAGGCAGCTCAACACTGCTGACCGGTCTGCTGATCCTGAGCTCCTATGGACTCGGAAGGGTTCAACAACACAGGTGTTGGTAACCTATATATCCCGAGACTTGAGCTGTCATCTCACCGAGTTTTCAGCCAGAATGCCTTGTAGGCGCTGCATCGTGTACTTTTGCAAGTACAAATGCTTTTTGGCAACTTTGCGAGAAGTGCATTGGGCTCCAAGTACCCCCAAACTCTGGTAACTACTTCCACCAAGATCTTCAGCCACATCGCCTTGTGGGCACCGTGGCCTGCTCCTTTGGTGAGCTGCTTGAGGTCCTCTTGAGACTCCTGTGCCTCCAGCCTGTGGGTACATTTGAGGGTCACCTTTATTTCTCTTGGGCTTCCCCAATTGCTTGCGGTGTGCCCTGACTTCCCTGCTTGTAGTGAGTCCCCTCGACCTTGCTGGTCCCAACCGTGTATCTGATTTGATTTGATTTGATTTGATTTTTAAATTTGTATAGCGCGCGAATGCCAAAAGGCGTCTTGGCGCTGAGATTCCCACTGACTCCTAAGTATGTAGTTAGGGCTGTTTAGCAAAAAGCCATGTCTTGACTCCCTTTCTAAAGGTTTTCAGGGATGGGCTGTTTTTTAATTCCAGCGGTAATTGGTTCCACATCTTTGCTGTCTGCACTATGAAGCTTCTGCCTCCCCAGTTTGTTCTTCTGTATCTGGGTACTTTTATGAGTTTCCTTTGTCCAGATCTCAGAAGTCTATTTGGCTCATACAGTTGTAGGTGTGTTTTTAGAAATTTTGATCCCGTTCCATTTATTGCCTTGTATGCCAAGCATAGTGACTTGAAATCTATCCTACTTGCAATTGGGAGCCAGTGTAAGCTCTTAAGTTTGTGGCTTACTCTTTCATACTTTGGGATTTCCAGTATCAGCCTTGCTGCTGCATTCTGCAGGCGTTGTAATTTAAGTAGAATTTTCTTCCTTGCTCCAACATATAGACCATTTCCATAATCCAATCTGGATAAGGCCAATGCCGTCACCACCGTTTTCCGAGAGTCATGTGGTATGTAAGGTAGTATTTTTCTTATCATTTTCAAGATGTACCAGAGTGATGAAGCTAGTTTGCTTGCTTGTGCGTCAAAAGAGAGGTTGGTATCTAGCATTATTCCTAGGTTTTTTACCTTTTCCGACGAATCTGGGCATCTTCCCATATCTGTGGGCCACCATAAATGTGACCATATGTTTGTGTCGCCACCTAGTATCAGTACTTCACTCTTATCGCCGTTTAATTTTAGACAATTTGTTTGCATCCATTGGCTGATTTTTGTCATGCAGCATTGGAATTTTGCTGCTGTGTCTTGTACCTCTTTGTTTATCGACACCACAATTTGGGTGTCGTCGGCGTAGGATATAGGGGTGAATCCCTCGTTCCTTATTATCTGCGCTAGTGGGGCTACATATAAATTAAAAAGCGTGGGGCTCATCGATGATCCCTGCGGAACTCCGCATGGCAAGCTGAACAGATTAGACTTTGCTTCTCCAGATTCAACTGAGAATGTTCTATTTTCCAAATATGAGGCTATAAGAGCACAGGTTGACTCATGAATGTTTGCTGTTTTTAGCCGTGTTATGAGGATTTCATGGCTAACCGTATCGAAGGCCGCCGATAGGTCAAGTAATATCAGTGCGGCCTTCGATCCGTTATCCATTATTGTCCTGAGTTCCTCCACTGCTGTGATCAAGGCCGTCTCCGTGCCATGCTCCGCCCTAAAACCAAATTGTGAATGGTCCAGCCAGTCTCCGTCCATCAGATGTTGTGATAGTTGTTTGTTTAGTAATTTTTCCAGAATTTTAGCGGCAAAAGGGATCCTGGCTATTGGTCTATAGCTGTTGGGATTTTCGCCGTCCAGATTAGGTTTTTTTAGCAGTGGCCTAATGGATATCATTTTCCATTCGTCAGGGAAGGTGTTGGTCATGATAATTTTGAAGAATAGTTTTTCCAACACCAAGCTTAGTTCTATGGAGCACGCCTGCATTATTCAGGGTGGGCAGGGGTCTGTTGGACTACCTGAGTTACAGGTGAGGATTTCTTTCTGTATCTGATCAGCTGTAGGGGGTGTGAAACTAAAGGCTGGGATTCGGTCATGTTGAGTTCCTAATTTAACTGAGTGTGATATATCTTTTTCCAGATTTTCACTGTTCTGATTTTTAAAAGAGTTGTATACTGATGAGACCTTGCTAACAAAGAAGTCTCCAAGTATATTGCAAAAATCCGATGACAGTGCTTCCTGATTATTGTTTTCAAACTTTGAAAGTTTTTTGACAGTGTCAAAAAGAGTTTTGCTGCAGTTTTTTGACTCATTAATTTTATTAGTGAAGTATCTACCTTTTTCTTCAATTATTAATTTTTTATAATCATTTAAGGTGACGTTATATTCTTGTCTGAAGTGGGTGTCGTATTTAGCTCTCCATTTTTTCTCTGCTCTTCTGCAGATTTGTTTTTGTGTTCTTAGCGCATCTGAGAACCAGGGTTGTGATGGGGTTTTTCTTTTCACAGTTACCTTTTTTTGAGGGACAGCCAAATTGACTGCCTTGTCTATCCACTCATTAAATTGTTTACAGGCTGTATTACAGTTATCGTCCAATGTAGGGTAGGATGTTCGGAGTTTCTCCTTGAACGCCTGGTTGTCAATTTTTGACCAGTCCTGATATGTTACCTGCCTAATAGTATCCACTGGTCTTCCCGTCTCCATTTTAACTTCTAGCGTAAAAATTACTATTTTATGATCTGTCCATGGGATAGGGAGAGTCTCTACATTGTGTAGGTTCTGACACGACGAGAAAATCCCATCTAGTGTATGTCCAGCATTGTGTGTTTCAACGTTGACTTTGTTTTCTAGGTCAAAGTTAGCCATAGCATCGATAAATGCTGCTATCTTAGGATCTGATTTTTTCTCTAAGTGTAAATTAAAATCGCCTAGGATGGTATAGTCAGGACATGTCACACTTGATTCAAGAAAGGGGCTTAATAAGTCAATTAAGGGAGTTATCGCACTGGGTGGTCTATATATTAGTATTCCATTAAAAGTGTAATTATCCGTGATCTTTATTTGGAATGACAATGTTTCACAGTCTGCGGTATAACCTTTGTCTGAAGTTTTTATCTTCAATGAATCCTTAGCTATAATCGCTACCCCTCCTCCTTGTTTAATTTTTCTGTCGACTCTGGAGAGAGAGTAACCGTCTGGAATAGCTAAGGCTAGGTCGGCATCGGATGCCTCGTCTGCCCATGTTTCCGTGACGAATAATATATCTATTTTCTGTCTGTTTATTAGTTCGGACGTTTGTATATTGTGCTTGACCAGTGACCTTGTGTTGATTAAACCGATTTTCAAATTATATTTTCTGTGCTTTGGTACCCCAGTGTTAGCCATATTTTTGGCGGGTAGAAAATCAAAAGTGAGTGGACATGACGGACATTTCTTACCCTCTGTATGTAGTTCTATCTTGGGGCATAAGGTGATAGGTCTCCAACGTTTTAGTTCCTCACGTGAGTATTTCCGTGGCCCTGTGTGGCGGTTTATTTGTCCAGGGGATGTGGCCCTGGGCCCGGACTCGGCGCGGACGAGCGCAGACGAGCTTGCCTTATGCGCGCCTTCGGCGCGCATTCGTCGCACCCGCTGCGCTCGTCCGCTGCGCTTCCTGTCCATACACATTATTGTAGGGCGGAAAGGGGGTGTGGCCTCGAGGGGGGCGTGTCCCTCTGCTCGGCGTGGCCGATGGCGCCTGCCAAAGCTCGTATGTGCTCTCCTTCCCAGCGCAAGACTCGCTGTTGGTGAGGCTTCTAGCGTTCTATCCAGGTAAAGTGCTATTGTTTTAAAATCACAGTCATACACAAATGTTTAAAAAAATCAATTTTGCTAAGGTCTCGCTCCCGGCTGTGCCTCAGGAGGGTTGTAGGTTTCTGGCGCGCTCGTGTTTCAGCGCTGTAGATATACTAGCGAAAAAGGGGGCGTGGCCTCGAGGGGGACGTGTCCCTCTGCTCGGCGTGGCCGATGGCGCCTGCCAAAGCTCGTATGTGCTCTCCTTCCCAGCGCAAGACTCGCTGTTGGTGAGGCTTCTAGCGTTCTATCCAGGTAAAGTGCTATTGTTTTAAAATCACAGTCATACACAAATGTTTAAAAAATCAATTTTGCTAAGGTCTCGCTCCCGGCTGTGCCTCAGGAGGGTTGTAGGTTTCTGGCGCGCTCGTGTTTCAGCGCTGTAGATATACTAGCGAAAAAGGGGGCGTGGCCTCGAGGGGGGCGTGTCCCTCTGCTCGGCGTGGCCGATGGCGCCTGCCAAAGTTCGTATGTGCTCTCCTTCCCAGCGCAAGACTCGCTGTTGGTGAGGCTTCTAGCGTTCTATCCAGGTAAAGTGCTATTGTTTTAAAATCACAGTCATACACACATGTTTAAAAAAATCAATTTTGCTAAGGTCTCGCTCCCGGCTGTGCCTCAGGAGGGTTGTAGGTTTCTGGCGCGCTCGTGTTTCAGCGCTGTAGATATACTAGCGAAAAAGGGGGCGTGGCCTCGAGGGGGGCGTGTCCCTCTGCTCGGCGTGGCCGATGGCGCCTGCCAAAGCTCGTATGTGCTCTCCTTCCCAGCGCAAGACTCGCTGTTGGTGAGGCTTCTAGCGTTCTATCCAGGTAAAGTGCTATTGTTTTAAAATCACAGTCATACACAAATGTTTAAAAAATCAATTTTGCTAAGGTCTCGCTCCCGGCTGTGCCTCAGGAGGGTTGTAGGTTTCTGGCGCGCTCGTGTTTCAGCGCTGTAGATATACTAGCGAAAAAGGGGGCGTGGCCTCGAGGGGGGCGTGTCCCTCTGCTCGGCGTGGCCGATGGCGCCTGCCAAAGCTCGTATGTGCTCTCCTTCCCAGCGCAAGACTCGCTGTTGGTGAGGCTTCTAGCGTTCTATCCAGGTAAAGTGCTATTGTTTTAAAATCACAGTCATACACAAATGTTTAAAAAATCAATTTTGCTAAGGTCTCGCTCCCGGCTGTGCCTCAGGAGGGTTGTAGGTTTCTGGCGCGCTCGTGTTTCAGCGCTGTAGATATACTAGCGAAAAAGGGGGCGTGGCCTCGAGGGGGGCGTGTCCCTCTGCTCGGCGTGGCCGATGGCGCCTGCCAAAGCTCGTATGTGCTCTCCTTCCCAGCGCAAGACTCGCTGTTGGTGAGGCTTCTAGCGTTCTATCCAGGTAAAGTGCTATTGTTTTAAAATCACAGTCATACACAAATGTTTAAAAAAATCAATTTTGCTAAGGTCTCGCTCCCGGCTGTGCCTCAGGAGGGTTGTAGGTTTCTGGCGCGCTCGTGTTTCAGCGCTGTAGATATACTAGCGAAAAAGGGGGCGTGGCCTCGAGGGGGGCGTGTCCCTCTGCTCGGCGTGGCCGATGGCGCCTGCCAAAGCTCGTATGTGCTCTCCTTCCCAGCGCAAGACTCGCTGTTGGTGAGGCTTCTAGCGTTCTATCCAGGTAAAGTGCTATTGTTTTAAAATCACAGTCATACACAAATGTTTAAAAAAATCAATTTTGCTAAGGTCTCGCTCCCGGCTGTGCCTCAGGAGGGTTGTAGGTTTCTGGCGCGCTCGTGTTTCAGCGCTGTAGATATACTAGCGAAAAAGGGGGCGTGGCCTCGAGGGGGGCGTGTCCCTCTGCTCGGCGTGGCCGATGGCGCCTGCCAAAGCTCGTATGTGCTCTCCTTCCCAGCGCAAGACTCGCTGTTGGTGAGGCTTCTAGCGTTCTATCCAGGTAAAGTGCTATTGTTTTAAAATCACAGTCATACACAAATGTTTAAAAAAATCAATTTTGCTAAGGTCTCGCTCCCGGCTGTGCCGCAGGAGGGTTGTAGGTTTCTACTTGACTTCCTGCACAGGTTGCATTTGCCAAGGCTTGATGGTGCTTCCGCAGGACACCAACTCCTCAGCACTCGACATCCTTCATGGTACAGCTCATATTCGGGTCCTGGTCTTCCTCAAAGTCGCCTGGTCCTCACCGCTGTAGAATCAATGTCGCCATCATCCTTCCTGTAGCATCTCCCAGACAGGATTCAGTGTATTGGGACTGGGTGGGTACACTTACCAGCGCATTGACAGCCTGCAGGAGGGGCACACTTGGTGTCCCTGGCCATATTCCAGTTCAAACCAGCCCTGGGAGCCGTAAAACTGGACAAAGGACATGGGAGTAACCTCCCTCCTGTCCAGACCCTCCCCCGGGAGGATTCACTGAATCGTCCCAACCCTTTCTCTTGGGTACTTAAGGGTTTACCTGGGTGTAGGTTCCTAGCTTCATCGTGGGACAAGGTTCAATTCCAATACCACTTTAACTTTGCCCGTCTGGATACTCTGGACTTCGTAAGGGCTTCACTTTGTCTCCCTGCTGGTCTGCTGAATCATCTGTGTCCGTACTTTGTACAGAAACCCTCCAAGGCTTGTGGAGCAAAAAATTCAGTCTGGGGAATCTCGCTTGAAGTGAAGGAGTCACTTCCCTGCATTCGCAGGCACCCTTAACAATGCTGACCGGTCCGCTGATCCCAAGCTTCTGTGTACTACGAAGGGTTCAACAACACAGGTGTTGGCTTGAGCTGTCCTCTCCCCAAGTTTGAGGCCAGTATCCCTACAATAACTGAACCGCTGTGCACCACGTTCTTTTGCAAGTGCAAAGGCTTGTGTGCAACTTTGCAACAAGTTCATTCGGCTCCAAATAGCACCAAGCTCCAGCAACTACTTCCACCAATATCTTCACCGTGGCCTGCTCCTTTGGTGAGCTGCTTGAGGCCCTCTCGCAACTCGAGGGCCTCCTGCCTGTGGGTCCATTTGAGGGTCAGCTTTATTTCTCCTGGGTTCCCTTGTTTGTTCGGAGCCTATATTGACTCCCCTGCTTCAGTTGAGTCCCCTGAACCTTCCTAGTCCCAACTATGCACCTGCCTGGCTTCCTGCGTGGGCTGCATTTGCCAAGACTTGTCGGTGCTCCTGCAAGACATCGACCCCTCAGCCCTCGACATCCTTCGTGGGACAGCTCGTATCTTGGTACTGGTCTTCCACAATGTTGCCTGGTCATCACAGCTGTAGAGTCAAGGTCATCGTCATCTACCCTGAAGCACCCGACATCGGAGAGCATTCGTCTTCCAAGTCTCCTGTACACTCCCGAGTGACATATACTCTGTCCCCTCTGCTTTCAGGTACTTCTCCTCAAGAATCCACGTTTGGATTCCCACTGACATTTTCTCCTCTTCCAGCAGGGGCACTTTCCTGCAGTACTCCATTGGGTTCGCCAGCGGTTTCCGACACCACTACACACGTATGCACCCGACTTACCTGGTGTAGGTAACATGAGTACTGCGGTATCCGCGGATGGGGTGGTTTTCCAGCCTTCTGTCTTCAAAGGCGTTTCATCAGGATCCACCGGGAAGAGTCCTAAATCTTTAAATATCCAACCACGACTAGCACATAGACTTGTAGGGAGCACACGGTCCAGCTTGACTTAATTTAAGAACTCCAATTCTCTCTTTGGTTGAGTCCACCCTGATGGTATCATCCTACCAGGGTGTGGATAGGCTCTGATGATGAAGCATGTCACGATAAGTGAGTGAGGCGTCTAATCCAATATCTCTGGATACTTAAGATATTAAGACAAGAACATCTTCATTTAATGTAGATGTCGATATTTTTCACATAAATATTTATGACTCTATATTCGTGTATGGGGATATTTTGGGCGTCAATATTCTATCAGTGAAACCTCTATTCACTGATGGCTGCATCCAGAGAATGCAGACTAGTAGGACATACTTAAGAGTCTCACTTTGACTCCTCAGGTTTTTCAGTCAAAAGTGTTTATGGTACCGCCGCTTCATCAGTAGTGATTCCCACAGGGTCCCAAAGGCCCTAGTTCAAGTCTTAACCACTCCTGAAGCATACAGCATTACAGGGGGTGCCCTAAGCTAGAGCACTCGTGAGATATGATCATCACAAGACCTCTGCAACTCCCTCGCCTCCTACTTCCACAACAAGATCACGGACATACACAACAGCTTCAGCACTCAACCGACGCACGCCACGACCGAACCACCGCCCCCCAACACCACCCTCCGCGCCTGGACCCCGATCAGCACCGAAGACACCGTCCGCACGATGAACTCCATCCACTCCGGATCTCCGACCGACCCATGCCCTCACCACGTCTTCAACAAGGCCGACGCTGTCATCGCACCCCACCTGCGGGACATCATCAACACCTCCTTCAACACCGCCACCTTCCCGGAGAGCTGGAAGCACGCCGAACTCAGCGCTCTACTAAAGAAGCCATTAGCTGACCCCACCGACTTCAAGAACTACCGCCCCATCTCGCTGCTCCCGTTCCCTGCAAAAGTCATCGAGAAGACCGTCAACAAGCAGTTGGCCGCCTTCCTCGAGACTAACGGATCCCTCGACCTCTCGCAGTCTGGCTATCGGGCCAACCACAGCACCGAGACCGCCCTGATCGCAGCCACCGATGACATCCGAGCCCTGCTTGACAACGGAGAAACAGCAGCCCTCATCCTCCTAGACCTCTCCGCGGCCTTCAACACTGTCTGCCACCGTACACTAGTGCAGCGCCTCAGCAACGTCAGAATCCGGGAGAAGGCACTGGAGTGGATCATCTCCTTCCTTGCCGGAAGGACACAGAGAGTCCGCCTCCCCCCATTCAGATCAGAAGCCACCAAAGTCATCTGCGGCGTTCCTCAAGGCTCCTCGCTCAGTCCAACCCTCCTCAACGTCTACATGAGCCCCCTCGCAGACATCGCACTCCAGCACAACCTCAACAGCATCTCCTACGCCGACGACACCCAGCTGATCCTCTCCCTCACCAACAACCCCGCCACCGCCAGAGCCAACCTTCACGAAGGGAGGAAAGAGGTAGCCAAATGGATGAAGAACAGCCGCCTGAAACTGAACTCGGACAAGACGGAAGTCCTCATCCTGGGATCTTCACCCTCTGCCTGGGACGACTCCTGGTGGCCCCCCGCCCTAGGCAACGCACCCAAACCAACAGACCACGCACGCAAACTGGGCTTCATCCTGGACTCCTCCCTCTGCATGACCAGACAGGTCAACGCCGTCTCCTCGTCGTGCTTCAACATCCTGCGCATGCTACGTAAGATCTTCCGGTGGATCCCCACCGAGACTAGGAAGACGGTCACCCAGGCCCTCGTCACCAGCCGTCTGGACTACGGCAACTCCCTCTATGCCGAAACCACTGCCAAACTCCAGAAGAGACTCCAGCGGATCCATAACGCCTCAGCACGACTCATCCTGGACATCCCCCATCGCAGCCACATCTCCGGACACCTGAGAGACCTGCACTGGCTACCAGTCAACAAGAGAATCACCTTCCGTCTCCTCACCCACGCACACAAAGCCCTACACAACCAAGGCCCAGGATACCTCAACAGCCGCCTCAACTTCTACACTCCCAAACGCCAGCTTCGATCGACCGGCCACGCCCTCGCCGCTGTCCCCCGCATCCGAAGAGCCACCACAGGGGAACGGTCCTTCTCCTACCTCGCCGCCAAGACTTGGAACTCCCTCCCGACCCACCTCCGCCTGACCCAGGACCACCTCACCTTCAGGAAGCAATTCAAGACCTGGCTGTTCGAGCAGTAGCGGACCCCCCTCCCCTAGCGCCTTGAGACCCTCTGGGTGAGTAGTGTGCTATATAAATGCTGTGATTGATTGATTGATGCTCGGAGAGATGAGGCTGCTCATTGTGCGTCAGGCAGGTGGATGCTCACTCTTTGTAGTGTCGAGGCTGATCTCCCCAGCTATCGAAGCAGTTTCCCGGTGATAGGTATTCAGTCATTCTGCTCCCGACTGGAGTTTAGAAATGGCACGTGTGAGAAGCTTTGCCTGGTATATGATGTACACTTATGTAAGTGGAAACCTTGCACCAGTCCAGACAACCCTTATGGTGATTTAGGAGGTCTTAGACAACCATAGAAGGTTCTCTAAGTGGTAGCTGCAGAGAGCAGCCTTCAGGCTTAGTCCAGAAGGAGTGTCAAGCAGCTTGTGTTACCTGAATGCAATCTTATAGGTATAGATTAAATGAAAAAGAACCACACAGAGGATCTATAAAAATATGTATTTATTATACAGTACTCACTACCACGTTCAGATATCTCATACCCAGAGATATGCAAAATACACACAATACTTTGCATAGAAATCACGTAAATAGCATGAAATACACAGTGGGCCCCAGGGTTGGGCCAAACCAAGGGCCCGATGTAGGTAATTCTAATTTACCACTTCTAAAATACCGAATCATACCGATTCGGTATTTAAGAAGTGGTAAATTAGAGGGGGAGAAATGTAGGTAATTCAGAATCGGTAAATACCGAATCAGTAAGATTTGGTATTTACCGATTCTGTAAATACCGAATCGGTATCCCCCATTGATTCCTATGGGCCTTGAAGCCCATAGGAATCAATGTGGAATACCGAATCGGTATTTACCGATTCGGTAAATTCTGATTGTTGCAAGGGTGCAGGGGGTGTCACTATGACACCCTCTAGCACCCCAATTCCAGACTTGTGTGCCATGTGGCACACAGACATGCCCTAAGGGCATGTCTGTGTGTCACATTGCACAGGTGTGCATGCACAGATGTGCATGCACACCTGTATTCGGTATTTTACCACCCAAGAGGATTAGGTGGTAAAATACCGATTCTGAAAGCCCTGTGGCACTCTGACATGTGCCAGCTACATCTGCATTTACAGAATCGGTATTTTACTGAGTCTGTATTTACTGATTCGGTAATTTTACTGTATCGTTAAATACAGAATCAGTAAAATACCGATTCTGTAAATATATGCCCTACATCTGAAAACCGTAATACCGGTCAGAAACGGACGAATTCGGCCGTTTCCGACCGGTATTAGGGCACCTACATCGGGCCAATAATATTAAGAAAGTGGTATAAGAACCATGACTCGTGTCATGACAATGTCCAGAGGACGTAGAAGCGCCCGGAACCCAAGGAACCACCCAAGGCGAGTGACTAAGAACCCCATGGAGATCGTGTGCAGTGTGGGAACATGACCGTTTTCTCCGTACAAATTAGCATGTAAGTCGCGGTTGCAATTTTAAAGAAAAAGGACCCTTCCCAGTGGACACTGAAGAAACCCAGCGGAAGACAGAAGGTTCTAGAGCAACCTGTGGATACCCTAGTACTCACATTACCCACACCAGGGAATCTGGGTGCATAGGTGTGAAGTGGTGTCCGAAACTGCTGTTGTTCCAAATGGAGGACTTCAGGAAAGTGCCGTTGGTGGAGAAAGAGAAAGTGTACAGTGGAATCCAAAGGTGGATTCTAGTTGAGAGGTACCTACAAGCAGAAGAGACAGAGTCTATGTCAAACAGGGGTGACCGGAGACCTTGAAGAAAAATGCCCACCGATGTCGGGTGTTGCAGGAGAGTCGATGGTGACCTTGACTCTACAGCTGTGAGGACCAGGTAATGCTGAGGTAAACCAGGAACTGTCCCACATCGGATGTCGAGAGCTGAGGGGTCGGTATCTGTCAGGAGCACCAACAAGCCGTTGCAACGGCAAACAACATGTATGTCAAAGAAGGTGCAATGTATGGACCAGCAAAGTTTAGAAGACTCACCACAAGCAGACGAGTCAGGGCAGGCCCCAAGAAACCAGGTGAGCCCAACAGAAACAAAGATGACCCTCAACAGGACCCACAGGCTGGAAGCACTGGACCTCGAGCAGCTCACCAAAAGATGCAGGCCACGGTGCAAACAATGCGGTGTAGACGGAGATTCTGATCATTAGAGATGCATGAGGTTGGGGCGACTTGAGGCCTGAAGAGCTTGATGGAAGGAAGCAAACAAGCATTAGCAACAACAAGTCAACGCTGTGTACAGGGGTACAGTTCCTGTGCCTCCCACGAGGCATACTGGCCTCAAACTTGGTGAGAGAGCAGGGCAAGTCTTGAGACCTGTGGAGAACCGCCACCTGTGTTGTTGAACCTTTCTCAGTCCGTAGGAGCTCAGATCAGCAAACCGGTCAGCTTAGCTGCAGTGCCTGCAAATGCAAGGAAGTGACAGTTAAGGGAGATTCCTTCAAGTGTCTTGGATGCCCACAGGCCTTGGAAGGTTCCTGTATGGTGCACAGGCAAAGATGTTGCAGCAGACTGAAAGGGAGATGAAGTCAAGCCCAAACAAAGTCCAGTGAAGTCCAGAGTGCCCAGATGGTAGAAGTTGAAGTGGTGTCTTAATTGAATTGTGTCCCACGACGAATCTAGGGACCCAAATCAGGTATGCCCTGAAGTACCCTAAGGAAAGGGTTGGGACGATTCAGGGGATCCACACAGGGGAGGATCTGGACAGGGGGTAGGTTACCCTGATGTCCTTTGTCTAGTTTTGCGCCATAGCGTTAGCCAATTGCTTCCAGAGCTGGATTCAACTGGACTATGCAAGGAGGCACCAAATGTGCCCCTCATGCAGACTGAGTGTCGCTGGCAAGCGCACCCACCCGGCCCCAATACACTAAATCCTGTCTGGGAGGTGGTCACACCTCCATGTGATAGGATAACTATTGTTCTGCCTTCCCCTGCTCGAGTTTGGCACAGCAGCAGGAGGGCAGAATCGTGTCTCTGGTCGACAGCAGCTATGTTGTGCTGTCCATGTTTAGACGAATGGTACCGGGAGCATGGAGAGCTTAACGGAGGGCTCTTTCAGTGCTTGGAATCATATCTCCGCACCGTTTTAGATGGGAAGGTACGATTCCGACCTTTTTGATTCCAAACATGATAGGATTTGTTGCAGCCAGTTTCAAGATGGTCAGCGCGTAATTTCACGATGCTTCTCTATATGGTATATGGTTGATTCACTCACAACCTGAGAGAATGTACTCCATAGTCTGTAGGGGTATCCTGCTCATGCAGGGGCACCCTCACCCTTAGAACCAAGTACCCTGCCTTCAAGATTGTAAAGACCTTCCATTGGAGTGACTTACAGGTTGTAAGTGCAGTGACCCTAGATATAGGAGACCTATATCTTTCGTAAGTGGTGCTAGCACCAGCTAACACAGGCTGCAATGGCAGGCCTGTTGTTACAGTTTGAATGGTCTCCCATGGGTGGCATAATTCATGCTTTAGCCCATGGGGGACCTCTGGGGTACCTATACCCTGGGTATCTTAGTACCATATACTAGAGATGAATAAGGGTACCCCAGTATCCAATTTGGAATGTACCTAAGAACAGAACCTAACAATTATGAGTAGAAAGCAGAGATACTGGGGTCCTCATTAGCAGGATCCCAGTCAGACTAGTCAATAACAGCTTAGCACCAGGCAAAAAGTGGAGGTAACCATAAAAGCAGATCCTACTTTCCAACAGCACACAATCCTACGCATCGTCTTACTGATCTCTGGGGATCAGTCAGAGCAGATCCTTTGGTGCGGATTAGCAGACCGGTCACAGCCTCATTTCAAACCCAGGCAATGGCCTGAAGTCTGTGATGATTTGGTCCCGGCAGCCCCCCTTGGCATACGGAGTTGCTGTGTATCTTCTGGACATATGGGTTTGCCGCTCAGGAATTCACGAGTCCTAGCACACAGGTAAAACAACTTCTTCACTAGTTGCACCATCCAGCTTACAGGGTCACTGTAAATAGACCAACTTGGCACCCTTCACCCTGTGCTTGATACTTGACACAGTGAACAGCACTGCACTTCTTTCATAAGTGGTTCACTGAAACAGTCCTGCATATGTGCTGTGGCTCGATCAGTACACAGTCAAATCCTCACACTGGGAACACTTCACACTAGACCTAGCTACCTCTAATGATCTCCTCTTCCAACAGGACACACTGGTCTCGGAAAGCAGGCAGGCACTGGTGCTCTAGGGTAGGTGGTCCAGGTTTCTGGGAGTGATGTCCCATCACCCAGCAGGGAGAATAGCAGGCCTTGGACCCAGTCCTGGCCACAGACAGAAGTCTTGCAGAGCTTCATCTTCTCACACAGCCCATTTTGCTGCTTAAGAGATGGCAATTTCTTGGGGACTCATCCTCCCCTTCTAATAGTCCTTGTCTAAATGTCAAATGTGTTTAGGGTCTAGCTCATTGACGTTTTATGTTGGGGATCTGTATTGTTGAAGTGAGCACTGCCCCTTTTCATCTTTCTTCATGAAAGAGGTCTGCCACAGCAGGCATACCTCTTACGCCGATTGCCCATAATACAATGCATGGGAGTTACCAGATTTCACTCCTGATGTCAGCCTTAGCCATTTGTGCATCAAAAGGTTAATCCCAGACCCCCAGCCCTACTCTTTATAATTCTCTTTTCAGCCCCATCTTCCTACCTGAGACGTGTCCAGGCCTTTCTTTGTGATATATCAGTGAATCAAAGGGCATTCTTTTGAAATGTGAAGGTAATCTCTTCCTTTTCCCTCCAGTGTGTCCTCACCGAGCTCAAGGGAATGCAGCAAGACACAAATCTGTCTGGGGATTCCTCTCTTCCTCATGTCTTTACCAACCAGGCCTGGGCTACCAAAAATTTAACCCAGGCACCTCCACATGATATACCATTGCCGGCATATTTACTCATTGTATATTATTTATAGCACACTTTCTGTTCAGCACTAATACCTCTATGAATTGTACCCTCACGTGTACACAGGCAATCAGCACTAACACTCAGTCTGTGTACACTATTCTGTACTAAAGATTTCCTATATTCAACCAGGGTTAGCTTATATTATAATACACACACTGGCAGCACAGACGCGTTATGTGCATGCTACCCACTTCTCACCCTTCATGTATTGTACTACACGCAAGCACACACACACCCAGCACATGCAGTCCCTGCGTACGCACTATGCAGCACAACATCTCTCATGCAATGTATTCCTCTCAGGCACACGTACACATAGTACTTGATAACCACACATGTACTGCACAGATACAACCACATATGCCGTGTAGCACTCCACATCTATCTGTCGTAGGCCAAGGGTGAGTCAAGCTCCCAGCAGCCAAACTTTTAAAAAGGTGATTGAGTGATTTAAAAAGGTGATTGCAGTGTGAAAAAGGTCCTGTTCACTGCTGCTGTTCACTACACGGTATGCTGTCACCATCACACTTGTCCGGCTTAGAAACTAGTGAAGGCGGTAGCCTTATACCACTATGAGGGTGGTTCTTTGGGTACCCCTCCCAGTCCAACAGCACCGCAGTCCATGAGAAAGGCCTATGTCTTGGTGTACATGCATGATCTATGTTTGTCTGTGACATAAACATTAGTATTAGGGATTCAGGCAACAGCATAGTTGGGCACTCAGAGGTGGTATACACATTACCATGCCAAGGACTTTTCCATCTCAACACTCTTCATATCATAAGATAGAGATTGTATATTTAACACATCCTTGGTATCAAATGTGCTAAACTTTTATAGGAACAACTAACACATGCTTCAGCCATTGTAAGCTTGAAGGTCTGTGGAGTTTTTTTAAGGCTGAAAGTATTTTATACACATAAACAATAGATATACATTATGAAGAGAGCAATGAGTAATAATTTAAAAGAGGTTTGAAAAGAACATGTATCAAGACGCTCATGAACGTGAGTCATGCTAATGAAGAACAGAACATGTGATGCACACAATGTAAGAGTGTGCTCTTGGTGCCAAAGCTGTCTCCAGTGTGGGGTCAAAGATGAGCTACAATTGTACTCTTATCAACTAAGGCAGTCAGGTTTTTCAAAGTATAGTAAGGTTTAGCACTGGGCTTGCACAAATAGTGATGAAACTCACTCGTATAATTTCTTAAGTCTCATAGGTTATACTACTTCATTGGAGAAGTAAGCACATTTCTGTAGGTAAGGGTAGTAGGTCATAGCGGTCAGTACATCTTAAAATTGCTCAGTGAGTGAACAAGGGTCCAAAAGTTTACCTCCATCCAGGAGACTCATTCTTACTGAATTAGAGATTGTGATATGTGTATTGGTGAGCATACACTGCCAAAGAAAAATCAAGAAATTGGGCAGGTGGATACAACATACTACTGTCTTTGTGGGTAGAAAAAGAATAGGTATGCGAGAATAAGCCTTAATGGTGATGAAGGAAGTGATGGAACATGATAGACCACCACGTTAGTGGTAAAAGTGGTACTATAAGAACAGGAAAAAAATATCAAAGTCCTATTTCCTGTAAAAACATTGTATAAATATTATCTGATTCAGATTTCAAGTTTTCCCCAAATAACAAATATAGTCATATCGTTATAGTAGTCAGTGGAAAAGGTACAGGTACATCACATTAAAGCACTGTGATTCTTAGGCAAAGCAATGCTTTCTTTGCATGAATAAAAAAGATGTATAATGATTGAAACAAATATTTATGTTTATATATTATTTTATATGTTTATACATTATATCATCATTACATTCATGTACACATATTATTTTGTATGCTCCGGATTGTGAGATTCATGGTTAAGCACTATGTTATACACTTAGGATCGTTGGACTCATGTTTATTTATCATAATATATGCTTGGGATCCTTAGATTCATGCATACACATGCTATATGCTTAGGATCGTTGGATTCAAGGTAACGCATTATATGCTCAGGATTGTTAGATTCATGTATACTCTATGCTATGTGCTTAGGATCGTTTTTACACATATTATATGCTTAGGGTCATTAGATTAATGTTTACGCACTATGTTATATGCTTAGAATCATTGGATTCAGGTTAACACATTATAATATGTGCTTAGAATCAGTGGATGGCAGTTAATGCATTATATTATGTGCTCAGTGTGAGAAGCTGGCCTTGTATATGATGTACACTTTGCACCAGTCCAGACATGACTTATGGTGATGTAAGAGGTATTAGATAACCTTGAAAAGCTCTCTAAGTGGTAGTTGTGGAGAGCAGCCTTCAGGCTTTGTCCAGAAGGATTGCAAAGCAGCTTATTTTACCAGAATACAATCTCATAGTATGGATTAAGCGAAAAATAACCACACAAGGTATTTATAAAAATATGTATGTATTGTATAACACTCTCTAACACATACAAATATCTCCTACCAGGAGATAAACACAATGCATGCAATAGTTTGATAAGAAACACAGTAAAAAGCACATAATACACAGTGGACCCCGGGGGGGGGGAGGGGACCCAAACATTTACTAAGAAAGTGGTATGAGAACCACAATTAGGGTCAAGACAATGTCTACGTGTAAGTCGTGGTTGCATTTTTAAAGATGAAGGACCCATCACAGTGGACCCTGAAGTAACCTTGTGGAAAATAGAAGGTTGTGAGTGCCACCCCACCCGTGGATACCCTAGCACCCACATTACCTTCACCAAAGTGCCGCTGCTGAGTGAGGAGAAAGTGTTCGTTGGAATCCAAAGGTGGATCCTTGTTGAGCGGTACCTGCAAGCAGAGGGGACTGAGCCTATGTTATTTAGGAGTGACCAGAAGATCTGGTAGACGAATGCCCACCAATATCGGGAGTTGCAGGAGATTTGACAGGGACCTTGACTATGCTACTGTGAGGACCAGGCAATGCTGAGAAAGACCGGGAGCCATGCGCGAGCTGTCCCACGAAGGATTTGAGTGCTGAGGGGTCGCTGTCTGGTGGACCACCAACACACCTTGGCAAATGCAACCAACGCAGGAGCTGAAGAAGAAGCAACGTCGGGACCAGCAAGGTCCAGAGGACTCACAACAAGCAGCGGAGTCAGGACAGGCCTGAGCAATCAGGGGAGCCCAAGAGAAGCAAATGTGACCCTCAAATGGACCCACAGGCCAGAGGCACTCGAGTGGTGAGAGGACCTCAGACAGCTTACCAAAAGATGCAGGCCACGATACACACGATATCCTGTGGCCAAAGGATTTGGCCACAGGAGATCCTCTGGGTTGGGGCTACTTGGAGCCTGAAGACTGGCAGGAAGACAAAGTTGAGCCCAAACGAAGCCCAGCGAAGTCCAGAGTGCCAATACGATAGAAAAAGTAGTGGTGTCTGATCTGAATCTTATTCCGTGGCGAATTTAGCGACCCACCCATAGGTAACCCCTTAAGTACCCTAAGGAAAGTGTTGGGATGATTCAGGTGACCCTCCAAGGGGAGGGTCTGGACTGGGGTTAGGTTACTCACTTGTCCTTTGTCCAGTTTCTTGCCAGAGTGGGAGGCAATTGATACCAGGACTCGTTTGACCTGCACTATGTATGGGGACACCAAATGTGCACCACATGAGGACTGACCTTGCCCCAATACATTAAATTCTGTCTGGGAAGTGGACACACCTCCCTGTGACAGGATACCTATCATTCTGCCTTCCCCTGCTCTAGCTTGACTCAACAGCAGAAGGGCAAAATCATGTCTCTGGTCGGCATCAGCCATGTTGTGTTGTCTGGATCTAGAAGACTGGTGCCGGGAGCACTGAGAGCCTATCAGAGGTCCATTCCAATGCTTGGAATCATATCTCCCACAGTGTTTATGGTGTGTGGGTATGATTCCAACATGTTTGAAACCAAACCTATTAGGATTTGTTGCAGACAGTTTCGAGTTGGTCATCGCGTAATTAGACGGTGCCCCTCTATATGGTATATGGCTGCTTCATTGACAACCTGGGACAAAAGACTCCGGTGTCAATCAAGGGCACTCTCTCACTTAGAACCAAGCACCCTCCCTTCAGGATAGCAAAGGCCTACTATCGGGGTGACTAATAGGTTTTAAGTACAGTGACCCTAGATATAGGAAACCTTTAACTTTAGTAAGTTGTGCTAGCACCAGCTAACACAGGCTGCAATGGCAGGCCTGTAGTTACAGTTTGAATAGTCCCCCATTGGCGGCATAATATATGCTTCAGCCCATGAGGGATCTCTGGGGTACCTTAGTACCATATACTAGGGACTTATAATGATACCTCAGTATCTAATCTGGAATGTACGTAAGTACTGAACATGACAATTTTACAATTTTAAGGAAGAAAGCAGAGACTGGGGTCCTGATTAACAGGATCCCAGTCAGACTAGTCAAAAACCGCTTAGCACCAGGCAAAAAGTGGGGGTAACCATGGAGAAGGATTTCGCCTTCCTACACTGATCGTTAAATACATATACACTCTATGCTATGGTAAGGATCATTTGATTCATTTTTACATATTATGTTATATTCTAATGAAAGTTCAATTCATATTTACGTACTATGTTATATGTTTTGGATCATTGGATTTGTGTTTAAGCATTACATTATATGCTTAAGGTTTTTACAGTCATGTTTACACATTATGCTATATACGTAGGATTATTGGCTTCAGGTTTACGCATTATAGGGTATATGTATGAAACAAATTTTTAGTCGCAGATGCTGTGAATCGCAAAAAAGCAGCGTTTGCGACAAAAATTCTCAAAACACGATGTACGAGCAAAATAGCATCGCAATATTAAGGAATCACAAAATTTGCGATTCCTTAATTTCGCGTAAGCATTTACAGAATCGCAAATTGCGATTCTTTAAATGCTATGCAACAAGCACCCAAGTTGTGCGATTTTTCCTTAAGAAATCGCAAAATACCACCAACTTCAAGTTGGTGCTAATTTGCGATTTCTTTCAAAAATTCACTTTTTGGCATTTTTCAAAGTGCCATGTGGCGCACATACATGCCCTTAGGGCATGTATGTGCGCCATATGCGCACACATGTTCATTTCAGGGGTGCATCAGGGTGTCCTTATGACACCCTTGCACCCTTAAATTATTCTCAATTTGCGATTCTCAAATTGCGAATCGGAATGAATCGGCCAATAGGAATGAATGGGAAGGTATTCCTTAACCCCTTCAGCGCGGCACACATTTTGTGCTGTGCTGAAGGTTCTTTTGAGCGGGCGGGGCTGTGACGGACGGTTCCGTCATTAGCACAGCCCAACCGGCGCTCATAACGGAACGCTCCGTCATGAGCACTGTAGGGGTTAGTTGCGATTTTGCAATTTGCTAATCGTAATTAAGGAATGCTCAGAAATCGCAAAAAAATTGTGAATTTTTAAATACATCCCATTTTGCAATTCTCAAATAGCGATTCTCAAAAGATCGCTATTTGAGATTCGCAAAAACGGATTTTCATACATATGCCCCTAAATGCTTAGGATTGTTAGATTAATGTATACTCTATGCTATGTGCTTAGGATCTTTTACACATATTATATGCTAAGGATCGTTAGATTCATGTTTACGCACTATGTTATATGCTTAAGATTATTGGATTCATGTTTACGGATTTAATTATTTGCTTAGGATCTAAGATTCAGGTTTACACATTATGTTATATGCTTAGGATTGTTATATGTTTAGGCTCATTATGGTGGTTTTTTGGAGTATTTCTATACAATACCGAATATCCGGATCATAGTAGAGAGTGATCATAAATGACAAAGGAAACATTTTGCACAGCAATATTGTATATCAGTTGGATGAAAACACTTATAAAAGAAAAATATTTTACTAAGATTTGTAGATGAACACATAATTAGTTTAATAAATAAGCTTGCTCTGTTTTTAAATTTTGATAAACTTGAAAATGACATTGCAGTATCTTAAATAGGCCATCTTGTACTCTTTGTGAGTACATATCAGCATATTAGCAGTTCTTGCAGGTATGAACTATTTTACAAGTTTCAAAACAACTTTCTAGTGTGTGCAATGTATGCTATAGAAGTACTTAACTGCAACACAATTGGTGTTGCGTCCTGTGAATAAACAGATGCTATGGGACTCGAGACAAATGTAAGTTTAGCTGGAGATAAATGGTACCAGTAGTGTGGGTGGAGTAGAAGTTAAATTGCTTCCTGGGGTGAGTCAATCTTATTTAACATGTCTAAAAATGCCAGCAGGGATTGGTGGTTGTGTTGGGTTGTAGTGATTCCTCGTCAAGAGGAAAATTACTAGTAGGTAGAGCCAGTAGTGCACTGCATGCATCATCTTTGTTTAAACCGTACCACATGGAATCCAAGCGCTTTCATTTTACCCACATTGGAGCCCGAGGACTCTATTTTGTGTCCTGGCCTCAATGTGTGACACTACTTAGGGCCTCATTACTATCGCAGACAGTATGGATTTGGGACCCACGGCCTATGAGGCGACCTCTCCACAATCCGAATCACAATGCTACCGCCACTACGGCGGTCACATCACCTATATTTTGCATTGTGGCTGGGCTGTGGTCAGCAGCCCCTCCACAATGCAAAATAAAGTGTGCAGACGCATCCCTGCACTACGTGGCAGGCACCCTGTGATGTCTGCCACATGGGGCAGGGATATGTAGGGGAGCACCATAGGTGCCCCCCAGGGTACATGTCCCTGCACCAGGGATTAAGCTGGGCCCGCTATGGCCACCCAAATCTATTCTACCATTAATTTTGCTGCGGTTTGTCCCCCACAAAACGAACAGAGAAAAGGGATATCATAATCCCTATGGCGGTGCCTGCAAGTCACCGCCGCAATGTAAGCTAATGTTTTAGTTCAGACAGGCGGTCGGAAAAGGACCGCCTGTCGAACAGTGGCAGGCAGTCTTTACGACCGCCACACTTCACCAGCGATTCCCCCGCCATCATAATATGGCGGGGTAAAACAGCATTAAGGGCCTCATTACGCCATCGTAATGAGGCCCTTAATCTTCCTGTGCCTAAAATATATGTGAAATGTACTTGTGTAATCCCCACCTGATACACACAATCTAGTGATTCATGTCCCATCCGCTACCCCATATAATGTACAGTGTTCTATTGCTTCCTAGCTAAGTTTGCGCTATATAAATATCAATACATACATTACACAGTGGCAGTCACCACTATTTATTTATAGTTTTCTATTTTTTTCTATTTAGGGGGTTTTATAGAGCGCTTGGTGACGCACAGCGGCGTGTCCCCGCGCTAATGAGCTAATACCTGCCAGAACTTACAAATACAGAAAAACTACTGTGTGAATAAAGCAGTCTTCAGCTTGGCTCTAAAGATTGTTTCTGAAGGTTCTAATCGCAGCGCCATAGGTAACTTGTTCCATCTGGATGCTGCGAGATGCCTAAAAGATCTTCCACCCATCCGGGCTCTGGACACCTTAGGAATTGCCAGGAGTCCTGAGCCGGAAGATCTCAGAGAGCGAGACGGCTCATAGGGTGTCAGCAATCCTTTCAAAGGGAGCGGAGCTCTCCCGTTGATAATCCGGTGGCACGTGCACAGGGCTTTAAATTCCACCCTGCTACGGATCGGGAGCCAGTGCAGAGACCGGAGGGCCGCTGTGGAGCCTGCTCTTCTGGGTAGTCTAAGCACTAGTCTGGCCGCGGCATTCTGGAGAACCTGAAGACGGCTCAAATTCTTCTCCAGAGTTCCCAAGTAGAGGAGATTGCCGTAATCCATCTTAGACGTGACTAGTGCATGCACCAGGGTTTGGCAGGCTCTGATAGGTAAGAATTTTAATACCTTCCTGAGACTTTTGAGGGTCCCAAAGCAGGATCCAACCACCTGATTGATCTGGGGACCAAAGGTAAGGTCAGAATCAAACCAAATGCCCAAGTTCTTTGCTTTCTGGCAAGGGGTGGGTGCTAGACCCAAGCACGACGGCCACCACGCCGACGTCCACGCCGATTGGCCTCCCCCCACCACCAATACCTCGGTCTTGCCTCCGTTGAGCTTGAGGCAATTGGCGGACATCCAGGCCGCGAGGTCTTGCATGCAAGCTCTGAAGATGTCCGCCGAGGGACCAGGCGCGCGTGATAGGGAGATGACCAACTGCGTGTCGTCGGCATATGACACCATTTGGAGGCCGTAGCTTTCTACCAAGGAAGCGATCGGGGCAACATAAAGATTAAAAAGAGTTGGGCTCAGGGACGAGCCCTGCGGCACTCCTTGATCCAATGAGATGCGCTCCGAGTAATGGTCGCCCTGCCTTACTTGGAAGCCTCGGCCAGCAAGAAATGAGTAAATCCATTTCAGTGCTGCCCCTCTCACCCCACCTTTGCTCAGACACTGTAGCAAGATGGAATGTGCTACAGTGTCGAACGCCGCACTGAGGTCCAGGAGGATTAAGGCCATGGTTTGTCCCTCATCAGCGCCTTGCCTGAGGGTTTCGGTCGCCCTAAGGAGGGCAGACTCCGTAGAGTGACGCGGCCGGAACCCGAATTACGTAGGGTGAAGAAGGTTGCTGTCTTCCACAAATTTCATTAGCTGCTTGTTTACCACCTTCTCCGCTACCTTAGAAAAGTAAGGCAGCAGGGAGATGGGGCAAAGATTATTTAACTTCTCAAAGCTAATGTTAGGCTTCTTACGTAGGGGGAGCACCACAGCCTGTTTCCAGTCCTCTGGTATGGAGCTGGATAAAAAAGAGATATCTAACAAGTGTCTAATATAAGGTTCTAGTGTTTCCAGACTGTCTCCCAACCTTTTTGGGGAGGCGGGATCCCGAGGGGAGCCAGATTTAACAGATCTGCAAATTTTAACTAAATCCACCGGTGTAGGGGTGGTGAAATTAAGTAGCAGATTTTGATCGGCTTCATCACTCAATAAGTCTGCTAACATTTCCGCTACAGGAGGTATGTGGGGCAAAGCAGAGTAAATCTTGGACACTTTATCTCCAAAGTAGTTCGCAATGCGATTGCATGCTGCTACTGAGTGATCTTCCTCTAAAGTAGAGGATTTTGGGGTAGCCAGAGTTTTATATATGCTGAACAGTTCCCTAGACGAGTTCTCTGCCTCGTGGATTCTGTCAGCATAGTATGTGGTCTTCTCTATCCTGATCTTATTGTGATAGGCGCGTCTCTTCGCAAGATAGACTTCTTTCATCCGGTCGTCGTATGCCACTCTCCACTGCCTTTCTGCACGTTTGCAGTCCCTTTTGGCGCAGCGCAACGCCTCGCCAAACCAGGGAGCCGTTCTTTGTCTCTGAGCCCCTTTGGTAGGACGTCCCAGCGGGGCTGTGCAGTCCAGAGCAGCAGTAATACGGTCATTGAGCAACCTATTCGCTGTGTTCACATCATTGCCTCCTGGGGGACCTTCCGCAGTAAGGGCCGTATTAAACTTTTGCAGGGAGAATCTTGCCCACCTGCGCCGAGGATAATTGAGTGGGGTGAGGGCGTTGGCTTTATATTTAGGCAGGAAGATGGCAAATGGGACCAAGAAATGGTCTGTCCAAGGCAGGGGCACTGGGGGATCAACTGAGACATCCTCCCAGTTAGCAAATATTGGGTCGAGCAAGTGCCCACGATTGTGTGTAGGAAGCAGCCCTTTTAGTTCCAGCTGTAAGGTGTGAAGTTCATCCCGGAACTCCACCGCTCCTTTATCAGAGGGGTTGTCAAGGTGTGTGTTTAAGTCTCCTAACAGTAGGAACTTATCCCTCCTGATGGCTGACTCAGTAGCATACTCTAAAAGGTTGCCTTTGAATCTGGACATTGGTCCTGGAGGGCGGTAAACTAGCAGACCCTTGATCGTCGTGCTCCCATCAATGTTTATGCTAAAGACGCCTGCCTCGCAACATGCCAAATTGACTCGATCAAGTTTACAGACCCATTGCTGTTTAAAGGCGATCGCAATTCCCCCTCCTCTGCCTAGAGGTCTGTCCAGGCGCACCATTTGATATTCGTCTGGTAAGGCTTGGACAACATCAGGGTCAGAATTGGCCTCTAGCCAAGTTTCAGTGATGAACAGCAGATCGGGATGTTTATCAATGAGAAGGTCATATATATCGTGTTTATGGCAGCTAAGCGATCTGGCATTGATCAGGCCGCAGGACAACAAGGAGGCGCTAGCTCTGGAGTCAGCAAGCGTAGTACTAAAATGAAATTGGCAATGTTTACATCCTTCGATCTCCCCAACCCTTATACTATGAAGGCCCGGGGTACAGGTATGCGAGGTGAAACGTACTAAGTCGCTCCTGCTCCAGGTAATTCTGCCATCAGGGACAGGGGGTGTGGCCCTGGGGGTGTGGCCCTGGGCCGTGTCCGGCTTGACTGTGGCGCGGCTTCGGCGCGCATCCGGCGCGCCCGCTGCGCCAGTCCGCTGCGCCGTCTGGCCGTGTGACACATTATATAGGGTGTGAGGAGGGTGGGAGTCCGGCGCGACTAGAGCGCAGCCCCCAGCCACCCCTAAGATGGCGCCCGCCGCCGCCAGCACCTAATCAAACAGCACGGCTGGGCGAGGCAGGGAAAGAGAGTATAGGCGTGGAAAGAAGTGTCAGTGTGCCTCAGTAAATTCCCAATTAAAATTCTCTATTTAGAAGCCCCCCAGTAAAATTCATAAAAACGATCTTTTTAGCTATTTAAAAATGCAGATTCACAGTACAAATTCTGGCAAGTAAATTCAGGTAAAAACGCTCGCAGCCCTAGTGTCTCTCGCTAGGGAGAGCTCGAAGTTAGTCCAAACTTTTCATGGAAAGAGTGTTTTTTGTTTTGCTAATAACTTTAGAGCCGTTAGATGAATCTACATGAAACGTCCTAAAAAACAGTCCACCTCAGCTCCTTCCTGGAAATTTTTTGGGTGATTCTTCAAGTAATGGCTGAAAAAACATTGAGCGGCGGTGGAGGGGGGGGGGGGGGGGGTAGGGGAATGCCCTCTGGTAGCTTAGCACAAAAGCAGTAAGGCTTAAATGTGTAAAGTATTTATGCAGCCCTTAACACAAATTAAATCCCAAACAAATTTAGAACAATAGTTCCGAGCTTCGTGTTCGTTGCAAACATGAGGCAGTTGTTGTTGACAAGGTCACCAGACCACAGTCTGTAGACAGAGAGGCCGCATCGGCAGTCGGATACAGGTTCAGGGTCAGTCTAGGTGAAGTCCACTCATATTCACAAGGAGACCAGGGAAATTCTTTTATGCTACGAGCACAGAACCTCTGGATTGTCACCTTGAGTTCTGTTCTTGCAGATTTTAGGTTGAAAGGAGTATACTCTAAAACCAGCAAAGTGTCCGGGTCAGGACTCACTCCGGCAGAGCCAAGAAGCAGGGCCTAGGCGGAACCTGTAGGGAAGTTGCCGCAGAGGCCTCTGGAAGCTTGTTATGTCGATCTTTCTCACACAGGTGGTCATCCAAATGACCCTAACAGTCGCTAATGGGGTCCTGGGCTCAAAGAAACAGGAGCAGTCTTCCTTTGGGCTTCACAAAACAAGGCAGTTCTTCTTCTGAGTATCCAGAGGTCCAGAGGTGTCTTGATGAGATATTCTGATGGTGCTACATTTATAGCAAACACAAGGACGTGATGGATGGAGCACTGAAACTTTTCAGACACTCACCCTCAGTCACAGTTGAATCCATTGTCGTTCTTTAGCTCACTTCACTACCCCAGTTCAGACCCAGCTTTATGCAAATCAGTCTTGACCCTGCGCCTCATGTCCTGTGCATCAGTCCAGCCCATACTGCCAAGCAAGATAGAGAAGTGTGGCTCAATGGTTAGAGCGGCAGACCCTGATGCAGTAGTCTGGCCGGGACCAGGGTTCAATTCCCGCCTCGGCATGTCTTGGGCTCAATTTCCTCGGACCAGATAATTCTCGCCTCGGTGCCTATTCCTATCATGAGCCCCACTCTGCACCTCTGGGCAATAGCTTGCTTAATCTCTACATCGGCCCCAACAATGCTGAGGATGCCTGACTTCACCTTGGGGGTGCCCAGGAGTGGGCTACTCACAGGGAAAGGCCAGGAAAGGTTCCTCAGTGGTATTCGTACAAGCGCCGAGATGCCTCCGGGTAGTCGTGTGCTATATAAGTGCGTAATTATCATTATCATATTACCTGGACTGGAAACAACCATCCTGAGACCGGTTTCAGGTAAAAAGTCCTCATCAGCCTAGCTACCTTAAATCCAGTGGCAAAGTGAGTAAGGGACCCATGTCTGGGCATACCCCGTCACTTAGAGAAAACAAAGCAAACACAAGTAGATAATGGACGGAGCACTGAAACTTCTCAGACACTTGGACTCCCTTCTGGACATACCCTGCCAACCCTAGAGTTGCGCTAAATTTTCATGAATTGCATAAAGGCCGTCAGAGTCATAAAATAGGCAAAAGACGATTTGTAACAGAGTATCCATGTCCTAGATTTGTGAAGAGATTTTTTTTTCACAAACAAAATTAAAAAATATATTTTTCGGTATACAATGGCTCAATTTCCGATTCTAAAAACTATTTGCGTTTTGGTACTAGGAAGGGGCGTGTTTATCCTAATACCGAATCACAGTGGTATGTAAGAATGTTTTGAGTTTGCAAAACATTTGCATTTTCCCTCCTCCTACATGTAGGTGGTAACCCATTTGCAAATGGGAAGGGGTCCTCAAGGGACTCCTTTCCCTTTCTGAATGTTTGGAAACACATTATTAAAGAGCTAGCAGTACTCCCACAAAGCAATGCCTACTCTTTAAAAATTATAACAAAACTCTTTTTTATTATGTTTTAAACACATCCTGTTTTCCTTTAAGGAAAACATGCTGCATTTAAGAAAAAAAAGACTTTATTGTAAAGAAATCACAGACATGGTGGTCTGGATCCCCCAGTAGGCCACTATTAATGTGGTTTTTGCGATTCCGAATAGGTGGCAACCGGAGACCCACCTCCTGAACATTGATGAGTTAGGTCTATTTGCGACCCACTGGGAATCGCAAAATGTGTTCAACACGCATTTTTACATTACTGTTCGCGATTACAAAATATCGAATCAAAAAATTTGCTATTTGGCAATCGCAAACACTTACCTTTTTACTTCTTGCCCTTTGTTCTATATTTAAGTGGCTGTGAAGTGCATCCTGGCGCCCTTTTCGGTTGAGATGATGAGGGTAATACTAAAAAGTACAAAAAAGATAAATGCCTGAATCAACAGCCAATCGCGTTACTGTGTGTTCACGCTCCATTTTTGCAGTAAATAGTGTGCATTATTATACTTTTGTGAATTTCACATAACAAGCATAACACGATCTTCACAAGATTATGCAACATTACACCTGCAAAAATCTATTGCAATACATTAACCAATATTTAAGAAGCAGCAGTTTGGAGCTCGCAAAAGATACCGTGGCCTGTAGAAGTGTATCGAGAAATATGAAAGACTGCATTGAATTTAACTTTCTTTAACCAATGTTTGTTGTAATTTCAGGGAAATCAACAGAAAAAAACCCTGCCACCCAGACCATAAAATAGGCCAACAAACAGCCAAAAAAACTGGCCCACACACTGACCTTTGAGACCATGTTTCCAGGCACTGCCTGATTATTCCGTAGGTAGTCAAACCCGCTTACCACCTGCTATAACTACTCTGCTTCCGGATTGTTTAGCACTCCGGTGGGCAGTGCCACCCTGTGGGCTGCCAATTAGAGCCAGGGCTCTGCCCCCAACAAGCCGCCAGGCTCGCAACCAAATGAAATGCGGCGCTGTTTGTGCCTAGCAGAAGCGAGCAAATAAAGCTAATGCAGCCCGCCCCTGCCTCTAAATCACCGCCTAACCACACTCGGTGATTTGTTTACTACAGCAAAACAATATAAAGTTATTTAAAAATTGCTGAGCAGATGGCAACAAAATCAATAGCAGAGCTGCAGGTGATGTATGGTCGGAGCCGCGCGCTGGAAGAGCGTCCGCCGCGCGCTCCACGCAGATGGAAGCGGCGATATTAGTTATTGCGTTTCTCGTCCAAGTCCCAATTGTTTTAACCTATTAATCAAGGAGATTGCTCCCTCTCCAGGTTATAATTCACCTGGATTTTCAGGTTTTTTTAGTTGTGAAATATTTTTCCTTGATATATTCTCACTTTTAGACTGCAGATGGTCTTTTTGGTTCTGTCTGGCCCCCAGAATAGATTCAGCCTTATAGTGATTCGTCATAGAACAGAACATGGAAGTCACTTTTGTTTTCATATGTAATGTGGTCTCTAGTAACCGAAACATTCATTTTTTATGTCTCTCGTAGAGACAGACCAGTTGCCTCGCCAGCCTCAAGTGTTCTTTAAAAAAAGACATCAAAAAAATCTGTAGTTATATATGGATATAAATATATATATATATACAGATAAAAGAGCTTTTAGTCTGTCCTCTTCATCTATTGATCTGTTCAAGTGCCAATCACGTTTACTTCCGCCCACCAAAGCTGTAGTCCACTTCAGCCATGATGGAAGTTAGCTCTTGCTCAAACGTACATTCTAATTTAGTGCAATTTCTGCTTTAAGTTCATGTTTTCTTTTGTTTTGCAATGATTCATTTTGGTCCTATTATTTTATCAAACACACGTGCCACCTTTATATGATGTATTTTTATTACCTTGTAATGTCGAATATATATGTTTGCAGAAAAAAAGACTTGGAAAGGTTATTACATGTTATCCTGACGTTGCCACTTGATCGCGTGTGATCTTGGGCAACCGAGTGCTTCAGTGTCTTTACTCACAAATCATAAGTGTCTAGAATTAAACGTAGTTGTGTGAGGGCTAGCTGATGGAGGACCTTGGAGCTTTGCACTGAAATCT
This sequence comes from Lissotriton vulgaris, assembly GCF_964263255.1. Lineage (NCBI taxonomy): Eukaryota > Metazoa > Chordata > Amphibia > Caudata > Salamandridae > Lissotriton > Lissotriton vulgaris. Next base: position 274,158,448 of record NC_141688.1, read on the forward strand.
CCAACTAAAAAAGGCTGCTAGTTGGTAGTTATAATAGTGCTTTTCCAGGTAGCAGATTTTTTATGTAGCCTTCGGGGAGGAACATAATGATGAGTTTAAAGGCTGCACAGCTCCAAGTGGGCACTGAGGAGCAGTAGTCCGCCGACCATCTGTGCGGTTTGACTCTGCAAGATCTCCTCTAAATTAGTTTTTGGCTACAGTTTGTTTACAAAGGAACTCCTGGATTAGCAGATCTGATTCTGCAATGGGATATTCTCCTGAAGTAGCAGACATGATTCTGCAATGGGATATTCTCCTGTAGTAGCAGACATGAGTCTGCTATGGAACATTCTCCTGAAGTAGCAGACATGAGTCTGCTATGGAACATTCTCCTGAAGTAGCAGACATGATTCTGCTATGGAACATTCTCCTGAAGTAGCAGGACTGATTCTGCTATGGAACATTCTCCTGAAGTAGCAGACATGATTCTGCTATGGAACATTCTCCTGAAGTAGCAGGACTGATTCTGCTATGGAACATTCTCCTGAAGTAGCAGGACTGATTCTGCCCTTGGGATATTCTCCTGAAGTAGCAGACATGATTCTGCTATGGAACATTCTCCTGAAGTAGCAGATCTGATTCTGCTAAGGGATATTCTCCTGAAGTTGCAGACATGATTCTGCTATGGGATATTCTCCTGAAGTAGCAGATCTGATTCTGCTATGGGATATTCTCCTGAAGTTGCAGACATGATTCTGCTGTGGGATATTCTCCTGAAGTAGCAGACATGATTCTGCTATGGAACATTCTCCTGAAGTAGCAGATCTGATTCTGCTAAGGGATATTCTCCTGAAGTTGCAGACATGATTCTGCTGTGGGATATTCTCCTGAAGTTGCAGATCTGATTCTTCTATGGGAGATTCTCCTGAAGTAGCAGACATGATTCTGCTATGGGATATTCTCCTGAAGTTGCAGACATGATTCTGCTATGGGATATTCTCCTGAAGTTGCAGATCTGATTCTGCTGTGGGACATTCTCCTGAATTAGCAGACATGATTCTGCTATGGGAGATTCTCCTGAAGTAGCAGACATGATTCTGCTATGGGATATTCTTCTGAAGTAGCAGACATGATTCTGCTATGGCACATTCTCCTGAAGTAGCAGACATGATTCTGCTATGGAACATTCTCCTGAAGTAGCAGACATGATTCTGCTATGGAACATTCTCCTGAAGTAGCAGGACTGATTCTGCCCTTGGGATATTCTCCTGAAGTAGCAGTTCTGATTCTGCTATGGGATATTCTCCTGAAGTAGCAGATCTGATTCTGCAATGGGATATTCTCCTGAAGTAGCAGACATGATTCTGCTATGGAACATTCTCCTGAAGTTGCAGACATGATTCTGCTATGGAACATTCTCCTGAAGTAGCAGGACTGATTCTGCTATGGAACATTCTCCTGAAGTAGCAGGACTGATTCTGCCCTTGGGATATTCTCCTGAAGTAGCAGACATGATTCTGCTATGGAACATTCTCCTGAAGTAGCAGATCTGATTCTGCTAAGGGATATTCTCCTGAAGTTGCAGACATGATTCTGCTATGGGATATTCTCCTGAAGTAGCAGATCTGATTCTGCTATGGGATATTCTCCTGAAGTTGCAGACATGATTCTGCTGTGGGATATTCTCCTGAAGTAGCAGACATGATTCTGCTATGGAACATTCTCCTGAAGTAGCAGATCTGATTCTGCTGTGGGATATTCTCCTGAAGTTGCAGATCTGATTCTTCTATGGGAGATTCTCCTGAAGTTGCAGACATGATTCTGCTGTGGGATATTCTCCTGAAGTTGCAGATCTGATTCTTCTATGGGAGATTCTCCTGAAGTAGCAGACATGATTCTGCTATGGGATATTCTCCTGAAGTTGCAGACATGATTCTGCTATGGGATATTCTCCTGAAGTTGCAGATCTGATTCTGCTGTGGGACATTCTCCTGAATTAGCAGACATGATTCTGCTATGGGAGATTCTCCTGAAGTAGCAGACATGATTCTGCTATGGGATATTCTCCTGAAGTAGCAGACATGATTCTGCTATGGCACATTCTCCTGAAGTAGCAGACATGATTCTGCTATGGAACATTCTCCTGAAGTAGCAGACATGATTCTGCTATGGCACATTCTCCTGAAGTAGCAGATCTGATTCTGCTATAGGATATTCTCCTGAAGTAGCAGACATGATTCTGCTATGGGATATTCTCCTGAAGTTGCAGACATGATTCTGCTATGGTATATTCTCCTGAAGTTGCAGATCTGATTCTGCTATGGGAGATTCTCCTGAAGTAGCAGACATGATTCTGCTATGGGATATTCTCCTGAAGTAGCAGACATGATTCTGCTATGGCACATTCTCCTGAAGTAGCAGACACGATTCTGCTATAGGATATTCTCCTGAAGTAGCAGACATGATTCTGCTATGGGATATTCTCCTGAAGTTGCAGACATGATTCTGCTATGGGATATTCTCCTGAAGTTGCAGATCTGATTCTGCTATGGGAGATTCTCCTGAAGTAGCAGACATGATTCTGCTATGGGAGATTCTCCTGAAGTAGCAGACATGATTCTGCTATGGAACATTCTCTTGAAGTTGCAGATCTGATTCTGCTATTGGATATTCTCCTGAAGTTGCAGATCTGATACTGCTATGGGATATTCTCCTGAAGTTGCAGATATGATTCTGCTATGGGATATTCTCCTGAAGTAACAGACATTATTCTGCTATGGAACATTCTCCTGAAGTAGCAGACATGATTCTGCTATGGAACATTCTCCTGAAGTAGCAGACATGATTCTGCTATGGAACATTCTCCTGAAGTAGCAGATCTGATTCTGCCCTTGGGATATTCTCCTGAAGTAGCAGATCTGATTCTGCTATGGGATATTCTCCTGAAGTTGCAGATCTGATTCTGCTATGGGATATTCTCCTGAAGTAACAGACATTATTCTGCTATGGAACATTCTCCTGAAGTAGCAGACATGATTCTGCTATGGAACATTCTCCTGAAGTAGCAGACATGATTCTGCTATGGAACATTCTCCTGAAGTAGCAGGACTGATTCTGCCCTTGGGATATTCTCCTGAAGTAGCAGATCTGATTCTGCTATGGGATATTCTCCTGAAGTAGCAGATCTGATTCTGCTATGGGATATTCTCCTGAAGTTGCAGATCTGATTCTGCTATGGAACATTCTCCTGAAGTAGCAGATCTGATTCTGCTATGGCATATTCTCCTGAAGTAGCAGATCTGACTCTGCTATGGGATATTCTCCTGAAGTAGCAGATCTGATTCTGCTATTGGATATTCTCCTGAAGTTGCAGATCTGATTCTGCTATGGGATATTCTCCTGACGTTGCAGATCTGATTCTGCTATGGGATATTCTCCTGAAGTTGCAGATCTGATTCTGCTATTGGATATTCTCCTGAAGTTGCAGATCTGATTCTGCTATGGGATATTCTCCTGAAGTTGCAGATCTGATTCTGCTATGGGATATTCTCCTGACGTTGCAGATCTGATTCTGCTATGGGATATTCTCCTGAAGTTGCAGATCTGATTCTGCTATTGGATATTCTCCTGAAGTTGCAGATCTGATTCTGCTATGGGATATTCTCCTGAAGTTGCAGATCTGATTCTGCTATGGGATATTCTCCTGAAGTATTAATATTTATTTTATTTGTGTATTTTGTAAAGCGCAACAGCTGCCCCAACGGGGCGTCCCGGCGCTGATAAATCATGGAACTTAGAGGCTAGGCACCAATGGGGCATTATATGGGGAAGAGATGTGTTTTCAGGGACTTTCGGAATGCTAATTCGCTTTGGCAGGCTCGTAATGCAACCGGGAGGTTATTCCAACACCGAGTGGCACAGACCTCGAATGTTTTCCCTCTGGCGCGAGTATGTTTAAATCTAGGGGTTTCCAGCAGAAGTAGGGAATTTGAGCGTAATGTCCTGATGTTGACATACGGTCTCAGAGTGCTTTTCAGATGGGCCGAGCCATTGCCCTTGGAGGCCTGGAAAGCCAGGGTCATGGCCTTAAAAATACATCTCTTGGAAATGGGGAGCCAGTGGAGTTTACGGAGGTGTGGGGAGATGTGATGTCTGGCAGGAATTCTCTCCACCAGCCGAGCAGCAGCATTCTGGACAGTCTGTAGCTTGTGGCATAGGCCTGCTGTGATGCCAAGGTATAGTGCGTTGGCGTAGTTCAGGTGAGATATTATCAGGGCTTGTACCACAGTCTTACGGCAGTCCATCGGTAGGTAGTTGATGAGCCGTCTAATTGTCTTGATCTTAGCAAAACAGGATGCTGCTACTGTTTGAAGCTGGGCGTTAAAACTGAGATGATTATCCCAGCGCACTCCCAGGTTTCTCACCGAGTCTTTAGGCGTGGGGGCATGGCTGAGATCATCCGGCCACCATAAATTAGAATCAAGAGGGGATGATGAGTTAAAAAACAGAATCTCTGTCTTTCCAGCGTTGAGTCGGAGGGAATTGGAGTCCATCCAGCTAGAGATGTCTCTTAGACAGTTTTTCAATGGGTCGAAGGCAGAGGCAGTGGGGGTATCAAAAGTGAAGAGTAACTGAATGTCATCAGCGTAGGAGGTGGATTTAATCCCAGTTTGCGCAATCAGTTTAGCCAAGGGGGAGAAGTAAACATTGAACAAGAGCGGGCTCAGGGAGGAGCCCTGTGGAACTCCCCATTTTAGTGGTCTAGCAGTGGAGGTGTAGGGAGGGGTGTATACCTGCTGAGTACGGTCACCCAGGTAGGAAGAGAGCCATCTCAACACTGTACCGCCGATACCCAGGTCTCCCAGCCTTCTCAGCAGGATCTTATGAGAGACGGTGTCAAATGCTGCTGAGAGATCCAGCAGCACTAACACCGCCCTCGACCCTCGATCCAGCGTCCAAGTAGCAGACATGATTCTGCTATGGAACATTCTCCTGAAGTAGCAGACATGATTCTGCTATGGAACATTCTCCTGAAGTAGCAGACATGATTCTGCTATGGAACATTCTCCTGAAGTAGCAGATCTGATTCTGCCCTTGGGATATTCTCCTGAAGTTGCAGATCTGATTCTGCTATGGGATATTCTCCTGAAGTAGCAGACATGATTCTGCTATGGAACATTCTCCTGAAGTAGCAGATCTGATTCTGCCCATTGGATATCCTCCTGAAGTAGCAGATCTGATTTCGCTACGGGAGATTCTCCTGAAGTTGCAGATCTGATTCTGCTATTGGATATTCTCCTGAAGTTGCAGATCTGATTCTGCTATGGGATATTCTCCTGAAGTTGCAGATCTGATTCTGCTATTGGATATTCTCCTGAAGTTGCAGATCTGATTCTGCTATGGGATATTCTCCTGAAGTTGCAGATCTGATTCTGCAATGGGATATTCTCCTGAAGTAGCAGACATGATTCTGCTATGGAACATTCTCCTGAAGTAGCAGACATGATTCTGCTATGGAACATTCTCCTGAAGTAGCAGACATGATTCTGCTATGGAACATTCTCCTGAAGTAGCAGACATGATTATGCTATGGAACATTCTCCTGAAGTAGCAGATCTGATTCTGCCCTTGGGATATTCTCCTGAAGTAGCAGATCTGATTCTGCTATCGGACATCCCCTCTGTGTTCTGAGATGTGTAGGCCCTTCATTTGGTCTCTCCATTCGGTAGTCTTGACATGTTCACCTCTCTCGGCCCATTCTAAAAAGGCCCATGCTGACGGCAGAGTTACTATGTTTGGGGAGGATTAGCTGCACCCAGTGCTGTTCCTTATTAGTGTTCTGATGTAAATGAAGCCAGTAGCCTGGGTCCTTTGCTTATATCTTTGTATGCTGAGAAAAATCTGCAGACTTTAAATGGCTTGACTTTGCTGTAGTGACCATGAACATCGTAACGTGTACACACTTCTCGTTAACCCCTTTGCTGCGGTGTTAATTTTGCCGCTGTACGAGGGGGGGCAGGGTTGGCTGTGGTGCTCTGGTACTGATGACGGCTCCCGGCCGTCATAAATCACGGTGTGCGTGTGCTCATGACGGCCGGGAGCCGTCAGAACTCCGCCCACTGATTAATTCTCCCGCACAGGCGTGGAATTAACCATGCGTGGGCGGAGCAGCAACATTCTGATGGCTCCCGGCAGTCATGAGCACATGTCTATTGTGACACATGATGGCAGGGAAACGTCATGAGCATCGTAGCAGTTAAGATTATCCATATGAACATCCTTATATTTGTGACAGTGGAGACTGTGTTATATAAGTTATGTTGATTTGTAGAGTGCAACCAATTTCCGTAAGGGTATGCAGGAGCATGAGCAGGTGAGTCGGCGTATGGTCCTTGCAGAGTTATTTAAAGAGCCAGGTCTTCAGCATCTTGGAACTCTAGAGGTGAGGAGGAAGCGATAATGTGCTGGAGGAGTTTATAACATGTTTTGGGTGCAATGCTGGGAAACAAGCTATCTCCTGCTCTGTTTTTGTGGATGTGGAGGGTGTGTGAATGTGAGAATGAGGCACAGGGACGGTGTCTGGCCAGGTGGTGAAAATGTCTGAGGCTGTTGAGGTATGTCGGTTCAATGTTGTGTAAGGGTTCGTATGTGTGAGCGAGGGTTTTGAATTGGGTGCGTTTGTGAATAGGGAGCCAGTGGAGCTCTTTAAAAGTAGGATGTGAAGTGGTTGTGGCATGGCAGGTCCAGTATGAGTCTAGTAGTGGTGTTTGAGAAAGTTTGGACTCTTTGTAGGAGCTACTTGGAGATTCCGGTGTAGAGTGCATCTGTAGGAAGGTCGGATGCTTCTGCATGGGTACCCCCACTTTTTGTGTGGTGCTAAGCTGTTATTGACTAGTCTGACTGGGACCCTGCTAATCAGGACCCCAGTCTATCTGATTTCTACCTTAATTGTCTATGTTCAATACTTAGGTAAATCCCAGATTGGATACTGGGGCACCCTTATAAGTCCCTAGTAAATTGTGCCCAAGTACCCAGGTCATATGTACCCCAGAGGACCCCTATGGTCTGAATCATGCATTATGCCACAAATTGGAGGCCATTCAAAATGGAACCACATGCCTGCCATTGCAGCTAGTGTAATCTGGTGCTAGATATAGTTTTCCTATAACTAGGGTCACTGCACTTAACACCTATAAGTCACCCCTACAGCAGGACTTTGCAATCCTCAAGGCAGAGTATCTAGTCCTAAGTGAGAGAGTGCCCCTGCATGAGCAGGAACTCCTACAGCCTACGGAGTCCATTCTCCCAGGTTGTCAATAAAGCAGCCATAAACTATCTAGAGGGGCACTGTGTAATTACGCGATGACCATCTCAAAACTGGCTACAATGAACATTATCATGTTTGGTACCAAACATGCTAGAATCACACCTCCCACACCATTTGGAAGAGCCCTCTGTTAGGATCTCAGTGTTCCCTGTACCAGCCTTCTTGACCCAGACAGCACACAATGGTTGCTGCCGACCAGAGACACAGTTCTGCTCTCCTGCTGCTTCCAAGCCCAAGGAGGGGAAGGCAGAAAAATAGGCATCCTGTCACAAGGAGGTGTGACCACCTCTCAGACAGGATTTAGTGTACTGTGGACGGGTGGGTGCTTGCCAGCGGCACCCAGTCTGTATGAGGGGCACATTTGGTGTCCTTGTACATAGTCCAGTTCAAAGCAGTCCTGGGAGCTATTGTATCCCGCTCTGGTGCAAGACTGGACAAAGGACATGGGAGTAACCATCCCCCTGTCCAGATCCTCCCCTGAATCTTCCCGACCCTTTCCCTTGGGGACTTAGGGCTTACCTGGGTGTAGGTCCCTAGATTCGTTATGGGGCAAAATTAAGATCAGACAGCACTACTTCTTCTACTGTATGGGCTCTCTGGACTTCGCTGGACTTTGTTTGGGCTTGACTCTGTCTCCCTTCCAGTCTGCTGCATCATCTGTGCCTGTGCATCATACAGGAACCATCCAAGGCCTGTGGGCATCGAAGACACCTGTAGGAATCTCCCTTGAAGTGAAGGAGTCACTCCCCTACATTCGCTGGCATCACATCTAAGTTGACTGGTTTGCTGATCCTGAGCTCCTCCGGACTCCATAAGGTTCTTCAACACAGGTGTTTGGTTTTCTACAGCTCCTAAGGCCTGCCATGCCCTCTCACCAAGTTTGAGGCCAGTATCCCTCGTGGGGTTTGTAATACCCAACCCCTGTGCACCAAGTCAACTTGCAGTTGTAAAGGTTTGTTGGCTTACTTTCAAGAAGGTCTTTGGGCTCCAAGTAGCTCCAATATTGAGCTTGGGGCCTGCTTTGACTACCCTGCTTGTGGTGATTCCCTGGGACCTTGCTGGTCCTGACATTGCTCCTTCTTCAATTCCTGCATTGGTAGTATTTGCCAAGGTTTGTTGGTGCTCCCTCTGGAAACCGACCCCTCAGCACTCAACATCCCTCATGGGACAGCTTGTGCATGGTGCCAGGTCCTCCTCTTCATCACCTTGTCCTCACAGCTGCAGAGTCAAGGTCATCGTCACTAATCCTGCAACACCTGACATCAGACGGCATTCGTCTTCCTAGACTCCTGGTCACTCCTGAGTGAAATAGACTCTGTCCCCTCTGCTTGCAGGTACCATTCATCTAGATTCCACCGGACGCATTCTCCTTCTTCAGCAGCGGCACTTGCCTGAAGTCCTCCTATGGGGTTGACAGTGGTTTCTCCGACACCACTTCACATGTATACACCCGACTACCCTGGTAAGGTTAACGTGGGGACTAGGGTATCAACAGGTAGGGCGGCTCTCCAACCTTCTGTCTTCCATGGGGTTGCCTCTGGGTCCACTGGGGAGGGTCCTTAATCTGAAAAAATCCAACTGCGACTTACATCTAGAGTTATATGGAGCACGCAGTCATGTTCCCACGTTGCACACGCTCTCCTGAAGGCTGCTCTCCACAGCTACGACTTCGAGAGCTGTCAAAGGTTGTCTAAGACCTCATAAATCACCATAAGAGTTGTCCAAACTGGTGTAAGTTGCCCACTTACATAAGTGGACATCATATACCAGGCCGGCTTCTTACAGTAGCTGAGCCTGCTGGTGATGAGTGCTTGGGTGACGGTCTGGCAGATGTTTTGTGGTTGCCACTTGAAGATCTTATGAGGCATGCATAGGATGTGGAAGCAGGAGTTGCTTACAGTGTTGACTAGCGATGTCATCTAGAATGATCCCTATGTTTATTGCATGGCAGTGGGAGTTGTTGTTTGTCCTAGCTCTGATGGCCACCAGATAGAGCAAAAAACACAGTTAATGGACAGAATGTAGAACAATGTCATACATTCACTCCAGTACAAGGATCTGGGCCTAAATCCATCGTTTTTTTGCACGCCACAACACCCTGGGTTAGACACTGGCTATATGCAAATCAGCTCTGACGCTGTGCCTCATGGGAACAGTCTAGTCCGAACTACCAAGCCATGTCTTTCCCAGACCGGAATCAAGCATCCAAGGACCGGTTTCTGGCTATCAGCCTTCTTCAGCCTGGATAGCTTGATTCCAGTGGTGTGGAGAGCCTGGGACTCACGTCTGAGTATACCCAGCACACTCGGGGTGAAAGTTGCAAAAAACACAGTTGATGGACAGAATGTAGAACAATGTCATACATTCACCCCAGTACAAGGATCTGGGCCTAAATCCATCGTTTTTTTTGCACTCCACACCACCCTGGGTTAGACACTGGCTATATGCAAATCAGCTCTGACCCTGTGCCTCATGTGAACAGTCCAGTCCGAACTACCAAGCCATGTCTTTCCCAGACCGGAATCAAGCATCCAAGGACCGGTTTCTGGCTATCAGCCTTCTTCAGCCTGTATAGCTTGACTCCAGTGGTGTGGAGAGCCTGGGACTCACGTCTGAGTATACCCAGCACACTCGGGGTGAAAATTGCAAAAAACACAGTTGATGGACAGAATGTAGAACAATGTCATACATTCACCCCAGTACAAGGATCTGGGCCTAAATCCATCGTTTTTTTGCACTCCACACCATCCTGGGTTAGACACTGGCTATATGCAGATAGAGCACCATCCAGATGTCTTGCTTTTGAAGATCAGCAAATCTGTCTTATCGAAGTTGATCCTCAGGCATCATCCAGTCTGATACTATTATATCTGCTAGTGGGGTCAGGTAGGGGGTCACCCTACTTAAATTCATACAGCGACTGAAATATTGGTGGTATTTTATCCAAAATGTTGTATAGCTATTTTAATTAGAGTGCAGAGGGAGCCTCTCCTCCTGCGAAGGCAGTAATTAGAAACTTCATTTGGGACCTCTTTTTTCTGAAAATGAGGACTTTTCTGCTGATCTTCTTGGCACTGAAGTTGGTGCTAAGTTTTCCAACGGGGAATTTGTAGGCTTGTCTGATCATTAATGCCTTAAAATCCAATTTATTTTCCTCTTCTCCATTCAAACAAACCTAAACACTAGTTCAGGAGCCACCAAGCATTCTTACACTTCTCCTGTTAAAAATGGTACCCTGATGGAGTGGCTGGGCCAATTACCTGAGACAAGATTGGACCAAACCAAGGATCATGGAAGACCTCATTGACATATTGTTCTATTTTCAATTGTGGAACCTCTGGTAGGAATGAAGTGGATTCCTGCAGATTTCAGAATTTTCCTGCACTGAATTGTGAGGAAAATATCATTTCAGCAAACGTTTGAGGTTCTTTAGACATTCTGAGTAAGAAACCATTGATACTGAGGATGAAATCTACTTACAAAGAACAATAGTCACAGTCCATTTCCCATTCTTCTTCTTGGGTTTCTTCCTTTTTCTCAGAAGAGTACACAAGCTTTCCCGCCAGAGCAGGCCACAGGAGGACGCACACTTGTAGTTGCACATATGCAGTGGCCACCATAGTACATTCTGGGAGGAGGAAAATCCACAACCTACATACATATGAAAGTTGGAGAAATAGTGATTGACGGTGGACTGCTGCCTAAATTCCAGGACTTAGAGACATAAGCTGAAGCTCCTCTCCAGCTTATAAAACATTTTCTTGATCAGAGGCCTGCATAGGCACTGCTGCAGATGCTTGCAGAACACAGAGCTGAGTGTCGCTAGTTTGCTATTTGCTATTAGTGAACAAGTCTGAAGTACCCCCCTAAAGCTGTTCTGGCTTGCCCTGCAAATGATGCATACTGTGCTTGTGTGAAAGCTTCCCAGCCAGCCCAAGGAGTCAAGAGATAGCAACATGGTGCCTAGAAGCCCTTTCACTTCCTCATCAGAGATTGGAGGAGTCCTGCATCAAGAGCCTACTGTTGAGAGTGAAGAGGATTTGAGTACTGAATCTTCCTAGCAAGCACAATCCTACACTACACCACCTTTCAAGGTTTATTGACTCTTTTACTCTGCTTTCTATGCAGAGGTCTAGTACTCAATGGTTCTGTCCACTCTCTTGCTATATCGAGAAGATCGCAGTTGTCCACTACATGCACTCTTTGTGTCTGGGAAGCTACAGTGTCCTTGTATCAGATTTTGATCTGCTAAACTCATCTCTTGAGTGGTTCATTCTCATGTGTGGAGCCACAGTCCTAGTATCACTGCTAAAGGCCTCCAGGTCACAAGATACCTCCGTTTTAAGAGAATGACAACTGCAAACAGGACATATATTCTTATCTTTCTGGACATACTAGCCTACTCTTCCCAGATGTCAAGAAACTATTGGTTTCCTTTGCAGGGATACTGTAAGATTTGCCATGAAGTTGTTTTCTCTGAGATTTTTTCAAACCTTGTTAAATATTCTAAACTTTTGCAGTGACTCCATTGTACTATTTTTGTTCTAGTGGAAGTGAGTGTAGTATTTAGTGTGATAGACTGCATTTGTGAAGGTAAGGACTGTATTAGTCATGCAGAGCAGCTTGCTGTGTATTACAGAGATCAATCACACCCCTGTAGGTTTGGTACACACATCACTTCAAAGGATGAATTTCTTTACCAACCACCACCTTGACAATGGGAAGGTGGAATGAGTAAATGTCCCTGATCCTGCCCCTTGACGGAGTGCAGATTGACGGAGTGCACCACTCACCTTACCCAGGGTGGCTGTGACTATTGCCCCCCTACCCCTGCGACGAGCATGTTGGATTCACAAAAGATAGGTAGGTAAAGGGTAGTGAAAACTGCCCAATGCTTTCCTTACCATGAGAAAGAACTCCCAGCCCATGGGAAGCACAGTATTTTTTTAGTTGGAAAAAGAAAATCTCATTTTGTGATTTTTTGTTGTTAAAAATACTAAAAGGAACCTATTTGGTACAGGGCTCCATCCTGCTGAGGGAGACATGAACCAAACAGAAAAATACCAACATATAAATGAGGTTCACCGTCTCTGCGAGGTTCAAGAAAGCATCAGAGCAGCATTCACATTGTCGAGGGAGAGTCTTCAGAGAGAAGTAGGGAGCCTCCAGCATATGACTGGGTTACTGCCTGTTACCAATCACAAGCAGTGCTTCTTGGAAGGTTCAACTGCCCATCAATCATGATGAGACAGGTTTCCCTTCTGCTGGTTTGTCCTGCCCCTGGAATGCACTTCAGAGCTGGTCTGCCCATATTACATTTGAGTTAGTCCTCTGCTGGCTTTGGTGGCCCCAAATACTTGTATGCCCTTAAGTCAGAAATGTGTCCTGGACCCCCTTGCCATTCTGTGGGCAGCACCCACACTACATTGTATACACAAAAAGATGTCCAGAAGCAGCTTGTGAAAGCCCTAATGCCAATTATTCCAGAGCCTGTTATAATCCCTGTTTCACTTACACATATGCCAGGGTACACAATAATTAACGTGATTACAATTCAATGTAATGGCCACAAACAATATGTTTTTTTATCAACCAAAGACACAATTTAAGACATCAAGACAAAAGTGACCAGCATCATTCAACTGCAGTCATGCATTGACCAGATGATTCAAATGGAGGGTGTATGTGCTCCCTTCAGATGGCGCGGAAAGCCACACCTGCTTCAAGTGCTATGAAGAGCTAGATGATCACCAGCACATACCAAGACCTTTCTGGTTCCAATAATCTCTGAAATGTAGTGTCAGAACCCATGCTGCATGTTCAACAAGCAGCATATTTCAAAACACCAATTATAAATAGCACACAAAAGGCCAATGAAGCAATGCAAACATATGACAATATATGAACATTCATTATGGTTATTTTTTTTTGTATCTATCTACATGCAATTTAGCTTCTCTGCATTGCTGCACAGTTATTTGCCCTATGTGATAATTGAATATTATGCTTCTACCTCATTTCTGGTTTTAGGATGTTTTAGCTTTCTACAGAATTTTTAACATGCTTCATAATTGGTCTCTTAAGTCGAGAAGGCTTCTTTTGCACCGTACGTCACTCTGGTGGCCCGGAAACTCCTTGAGCTGACTTCCACATGTGATTGGACTATAATGTGTCCTCCTTTCCTTGTTGAATGATCCATGTTTTTTGTCAAACTTCTGTTTATTGAAAACAAATATTGGATCTCTTCATACAGCCAGGCTATTATGCTCCATGAATCTCCTGCAGCTCCCCTCAGCCAAATGCGGGAGTGTAGGAAGGTGGCTACCTGACTATGGTTACCCCAGATTTTTTGCCCTGTGTTTAGCTGGTTTTCGACTTAGTTGGCCTGGTTCCCTGCTAATCAGGGCCCCAGGCTATCTGCTCTCTCTGTAAAATGGATTCCATGTACCCTAGGTGCATAACTAGATTGGCTTGGGTCACCTTATCAGCCCCTGTACAGAGCACTATAGGTGCCCAGGGCATAGGTGCATCCAAGGCCTACCAGGGGCTGCAGCATATCTTTTGCCACCCCTGGCTGGCTATCTAAAATTGACACAACTGGCTGATCACTCAGCTGGGGCAAGTGGGTGTAATCACCCCTTGCTTAGATATAGTATACCTATATCTAAACCTATATCTGGACACATATATAGCCTGTAAGCCACTCCTATGGAAGGCCTCATCAATCCTGGAGGCAGAGTGCGTGGTTTTATGTGAGATGGTGCTCTGGCATGAGCTGAGCCTGTCTGCAGCTGACGGGAACAACTCCCTAAGCTGATCCGGGATAATGCCAAACCATATACTATTAAGTGCATTATAATCCTCGCGGTTATATGTTAACTTTGGTTTGGCTTTATCAAAACATGTCGTGTAAGGTGTCATACGAATTGGAATACTACCCCCTCGCCAGTCCTGGCGACGGGGGTAGCATTCCACCCCTCTAGAGGGGACGACATGTTACTTTTGCTAAAATGCGGTTGATTTTTAAAAGAGCCTCAGATCCACAAAATGGATGCTTCTGCCACAGACACATGTCTGACCTCCTGCTGCTGACCGAAACTCAGCAGAGGAGGCCTGGACAAAGGATTTCCTGTCACAGGGAGGTGTGACACCACCCCAGACAGGAGATAGTGGATTGTAGCAGGGAGGTTTGAATGAAACCAGACAGTGCCTGGGGAGCACAAGGCTTCCCCTTGCATAATCCTGTCAAACCGGTTCTGGGGCAGCCCAGCCCCAGCTCCAGTGAGACCTGGACAAAGGAAAGGGGGTGTAACCACCCCCCTTCCTGGTCCCACCCATAGGGGAGGGACCTAGCAGGAGATCCACCCCTCAGATTGGAATAAGAGGGGGAGCAGTGTCAATGCAACTCAGATCATCCTGAAATCAACTTTAAACTAAGAAGACGACTGGACTTCGACATTCTGATGACAGAAGACTGAAGAGCATCTCCCTTGTGGCCTAGGAGGGGCCACCCTGTGAACACAGGCATCACCCAGCACCTCGACGTCTGCTTTGCCGCCGCCTCCCGCCGGAGTCCGAGTGCAGAGCCTGACAAGACCCAGCTTCCCAGACTTCTCCCAGCCCGATCCACAGTCCCTGCAAAGAAGGGACCCGTGGAGGCACCGAGAGACGTGGGAGCGGCCATCTTGAAAGACCCCCGAGACGCTGACTGCGCAGCACCCGAGGCACCCTCGACTCTGTACTTTGGGGTTTGAGAAGCCCCATAACCGAGCAGCATTTGTATCAAAGATCAGCCCTCCAGCATCTCCACGATCTGCGTGGGGCCCTTTTGTTTTGTGCCACTCGACTCGCCATCCCGTCCGCTTGTCACGTAGTCAGCGGCCATCTTGGCGACGAAATATACAATTTACACTGTGGGTCTGGTTGCTCCAGACCTGCCCTCGCTCCTGTAGAAAGGAGTACCCGCTCTGACCTTGCTGGTCCGAGTAATAAGCCTTTTTCACTTTCCCCGTGGCTTGCATTAGCCAAGGCTTGTTTGCTTCAATCGAGTTGCCGACACCGCCATCAGCTAGAACCTTCGAGGGACAGCTCGTGATCGACTCCTGGACGTCCTTGACCTCTTCGTGTCCACGTGGCTGCAGAGAGAAGCAACCCCTGATCACCTGTTTGCACCCGACTTTGCCTGGTTCCAATCTGGTTCCACGGTGGTCACTGGTCAGTGACTTTGAACATTGTCCCCTCTGCTTTCAGGTCTTCACCACTTCAGATCCACCCTTGGATCCACCGGACACTTCTGCTTCACATCGCCTGCAGCTGCAACAGCTTCAAGCACCAAGAACCTGCGTGACAGAACCCGACGCCACTTCGACCCTGTGCACCCACGGCCTGTGGGTGAGGTAACATTGCAACGCCGGTGTTCCCACACTGGTACACACCTCTAGGGTCTGTGTCTAAAGTTTTGTGTTCCTAGGTTCAGCGGAAGTATCTTTTAATTCACTTTAACTGACTTTTACGCACCATTGACAGTGCATTGGTGCGCGCCGCACTTTCCGTGCTGCACCCGTTTCCTGTGGGCTACTCCTGACTTCATCATTGCTAGTCCTGACTGCTCCCAGCGAATCTCTAGGCCCTAGGCCTAACCATTGTTCGATAAGTGTTACTTATACCACTTTTTTGATATATGGTCTGAGTGGCCACCCGCCCTCATCCATAAACGTGCAACTTTCTATGTGTAACAGTGCTTTTGATTTAACGCTTGTGCCCCTTTCCTCATAAAGAGTACTGGGGAGTAATTTAGAAATAAATACATATATTTTTATAATATATACTTGTGTGGTGTCCTTTCATTTGATTACAGGATTGTATGTGGTAAAACAGCTCGCTTAACACGACCTCTTAAGTTAAGCCTTTAAGGCTGCTTAGTCCATGCTACCACTAGGATAGCTTGTCTACAAGGTTGACTTACAACCTGACATCTTTGGGGTTTGTTTGGACTGATAACCAGTGGTTCCAGAATTGGAAACACTACCTATCAGGCCAACTTCTCACGTTGGTGTGCAGCGGTGCGGATTTGAGCTTGCTGTTTGTTTTACCATTGCAATCTTTATCAAATTGAAAGATCACATCAAGTACCTCTAGGTACATATAAATCAAAAGCTTAGCATATTAAGTTCTACTGAACTTAGTAGTTGTAGATTAAAGGGATTAGCACACCCTGACTACAACTCACTAGCAAGGTACAGTAGGAAACCACTTAGTGTAGGTAAGTGCATCACTTACACCTCACTAGCAGTCATGTCTGATACAGGTAGAGCCTCAGGCTCTGCTCCTGTAATAGTTGATCCTATAGGGACAACATCCAGATATGACAACCTTAGCCACAAAGACCTGAGTGCCTTGTGCACAGCCAGGGGGCTAAAAAAGGGCAGAGGCCCTACCATTCCTTCCCTAATAGCTCTCCTAGAAAAGGATGACCTAGATAAGGTGAGTCAGGCTCCCTTAGAATCAGGTGAAGGGATACACTCCCCTGAGAATGAGAATCTTCCAGAAGAAGAAGAGGAGGAGGAAGAGGAAGGCTCAGATTTAGAAGAGCCTGAAGATCAGGATCAGATGGGAAACCAGGTACAGGTTGCCAGGCTTAACCAGGCCAACTTGGACCTACATGGGAATGGAGAGGACCAGCACCACTCCAGATCTCATAACCAAATTCTCCCAGGTAATAGAAGGGAGAGATCTCTGTCAAGGGACTCTCACCTTTCTAGTGCCTCAAGAGAATCTCAAAGAGGAATGACTTCCTCCCAGAGAAAAGAGCATAGGGCCAGGATGAGGGCTGTCCAACTCCAAATAGAAAGGGAAGAGGTAGCCTTGGCTCAAGCTAAACTTGCTTTAGCAAGAGAAAGAAAATTGTGTGGCTTAGATGCCACTGGTGGCAGCAAAGTTCCTAAAGAGAAACCCAGGTCCTATGATAGTAGAAACCTGACAAAGATTGTGCCCCCCTATCAGGAAGGGGATGACATCCACAAATGGATGACTGCTCTGGAGAGAGCCTGCATGGTACAGCAGGTTCCTGAGGAACAGTGGGCAGCAATCTTATGGTACTCCTTTTCAGAGAAAGGGAGGGATAGGCTCCTCACTGTCAGACATGAGGATGCCAGCAATTACAAAGTCCTGAAGAGTGTTCTGATAGATGGGTTTGGCTTAACCACTGAACAGTACAGGTTAAAGTTCAGAGATACCCAGAAGACACAGACTCAGGACTGGACTGATTTTGTTGATTGTGCAACTAAGGCTCTGGAGGGTTGGCTGAATGGCAGCAAAGTACATGACTTCACAGGATTGTATAATTTGATTATGAGGGAGCAGATCCTTAGTAATTGTCAGAACCAGCTCTTACACCAGCACCTGGTGGACTCAGATTTGACCTCTCCCCAAGAATTGGGAAAGAGGGCAGATAAGTGGGTCAGAACCAGGATTAGACCTAAGAATCAGGACAATAACCAGAAGAAGGAGTCTACCAAGTCTCAAGATAAGGGTGGGGATAAAAGTAAAGAAAACACTTCCCCAGGGCCCCAAAACTCCAAGAAGGGGGGTGGGTCCCAAGACACTTCTTCAACAGAGAAAAAGCCTTATTGCCATGCCTGTAAACAGGTTGGGCATTACAAAACAGACAGCTGTTGTCCCAAGAATGGCAATAAAGAAAACATACCTCCAAAGCCAGCTCCAACACCTCCTGTTACTGTCAGCAGTAATCCCCCAGGAAGTGGGAGCACACCCAGGAATCTGGGTGGGTTTACTTTTGGAGCCCAAGGGGACCCTGGCCTATCCAGGTCTCCATCCCCAAATAATCTTGTCTATGAGACTGGCATGGGGTTTGCCAACTTCTCTGTTTGCCCAAATACCTTGAGCAAATATAGACAGGAACCCATCATCAATGGTTTAAAAGTTGAAGCTTTTAGAGACACAGGGGCTAGCATCACCATGGTGGCTGACTGTATAGTCCCCTCTAAGCAACTTTTACCAGGTGCCACATACCAGGTAACAAACATTGATGGTATCCAAACAAATCATCCCATGGCAGTAGTAAGTCTCAGCTGGGGAGGTGTCACTGGCCCAAAGAGAGTGGCAGTGTCACCAAACTTGCCTGTAGACTGTCTACTGGGTAATGATTTGGAAATCTCAGCCTGGGCTGAGGTTGAACAGAAAATCCATTCTAGAATGGTAAATTCCAATGGAAAGGTTAGTGGGGCTGTACTGGCTATAGCCCCTATTCAAGATGTCCTTCCTGAAAAGGTTGGTAGGGCTGAGCAACTCTCTGCCCCATCTGTACCAGAAGCTCTTCCAAGACAGAATAGCAAAGCTGTTATGATAACAGCAGAAACCCAAACGGAGTCTCCTCCTGAAAAGGTTGGTGGGGCTGTGATGGCCACAGCCCAAACTCAAACAGATATGTGTGTTGTGAAGCCTGAAATGATGGATCACTCCACCCAAACTGAGAGCATGGAGGAGGAAGAGAAATCTCCCCTCACCAGACAGTAGGACAGGATCAGCCTCCTCAGGGAACTGATCTTACCCCTGATGAAGGAACTGCCCCAGAGGTTGTTAGGCCTGGCCTGACAGAGCCTCTGATGGCAGTGGACCCTTCTCAGGTGGGATCCAGTCTGGAGCAGGTAACCTGCCCCTCTCTACCTTGCCTTAGTCAGCCCAGGGCTGCAGAGGACAAGAAGGACAGTGAGACCCAGAGGGCCCCCTGTCAAATAAAGCACCCCCATCAACAGATTAGGGGCACCAAAACTAGAAGGCCTAGTAAGGTGAAGACTTTAAAAACTCCTGAGGGAGCCCCCTTAAAAACAGTTAGGGACCTCCCCCGGATGGATTCTGTTGGGCACAGCCAAACCTGGGACCCAAAGGGCCGAAACCTGAACTGTCCCTCCAGCAAGCCAAACAGAGGGACCCAGCCTCCAGCTTTAGGTAGCCAGAGGTTGACCCTGAGAGCTCAGTGCAACTCAGTTGAAGAAAGAAAGGCACACATGGTGGAAGATAATTGGAGGAAGTTGAGCCCAAAAATAGTGGAGCCTCACTTCAATACTCCATATCCAAACCAGCCTTTAACTTTGCATAAACACACCCAAGGTAGTGATTCCCTATGGTGGAGACCCTCTAATACCCCTAGGGTGAGGGACTGCTTAGTGGACCATGAGACAGGGGGTACCCATGCTAGTGCAGGTACTTCCTTATATGGCCACTCAGGCAATAAAGGCTTACCTGGCCAAGGATAGCCTTATCTCCTTTCGTTTGGGGGGGGGGTTATGTAGGAAGGTGGCTACCTGACTATGGTTACCCCAGATTTTTTGCCCTGTGTTTAGCTGGTTTTCGACTTAGTTGGCCTGGTTCCCTGCTAATCAGGGCCCCAGGCTATCTGCTCTCTCTGTAAAATGGATTCCATGTACCCTAGGTGCATAACTAGATTGGCTTGGGTCACCTTATCAGCCCCTGTACAGAGCACTATAGGTGCCCAGGGCATAGGTGCATCCAAGGCCTACCAGGGGCTGCAGCATATCTTTTGCCACCCCTGGCTGGCTATCTAAATTGACACAACTGGCTGATCACTCAGCTGGGGCAAGTGGGTGTAATCACCCCTTGCTTAGATATAGTATACCTATATCTAAATCTATATCTGGACACATATATAGCCTGTAAGCCACTCCTATGGAAGGCCTCATCAATCCTGGAGGCAGAGTGCGTGGTTTTATGTGAGATGGTGCTCTGGCATGAGCTGAGCCTGTCTGCAGCTGTCGGGAACAACTCCCTAAGCTGATCCGGGATAATGCCAAACCATATACTATTAAGTGCATTATAATCCTCGCGGTTATATGTTAACTTTGGTTTGGCTTTATCAAAACATGTCGTGTAAGGTGTCATACGAATTGGAATACTACCCCCTCGCCAGTCCTGGCGACGGGGGTAGCATTCCACCCCTCTAGAGGGGACGACATGTTACTTTTGCTAAAATGCGGTTGATTTTTAAAAGAGCCTCAGATCCACAAAATGGATGCTTCTGCCACAGACACATGTCTGACCTCCTGCTGCTGACCGAAACTCAGCAGAGGAGGCCTGGACAAAGGATTTCCTGTCACAGGGAGGTGTGACACCACCCCAGACAGGAGATAGTGGATTGTAGCAGGGAGGTTTGAATGAAACCAGACAGTGCCTGGGGAGCACAAGGCTTCCCCTTGCATAATCCTGTCAAACCGGTTCTGGGGCAGCCCAGCCCCAGCTCCAGTGAGACCTGGACAAAGGAAAGGGGGTGTAACCACCCCCCTTCCTGGTCCCACCCATAGGGGAGGGACCTAGCAGGAGATCCACCCCTCAGATTGGAATAAGAGGGGGAGCAGTGCCAATGCAACTCAGATCATCCTGAAATCAACTTTAAACTAAGAAGACGACTGGACTTCGACATTCTGATGACAGAAGACTGAAGAGCATCTCCCTTGTGGCCTAGGAGGGGCCACCCTGTGAACACAGGCATCACCCAGCACCTCGACGTCTGCTTTGCCGCCGCCTCCCGCCGGAGTCCGAGTGCAGAGCCTGACAAGACCCAGCTTCCCAGACTTCTCCCAGCCCGATCCACAGTCCCTGCAAAGAAGGGACCCGTGGAGGCACCGAGAGACGTGGGAGCGGCCATCTTGAAAGACCCCCGAGACGCTGACTGCGCAGCACCCGAGGCACCCTCGACTCTGTGCTTTGGGGTTTGAGAAGCCCCATAACCGAGCAGCATTTGTATCAAAGATCAGCCCTCCAGCATCTCCACGATCTGCGTGGGGCCCTTTTGTTTTGTGCCACTCGACTCGCCATCCCATCCGCTTGTCACGTGGTCAGCGGCCATCTTGGCGACGAAATATACAATTTACACTGTGGGTCTGGTTGCTCCAGACCTGCCCTCGCTCCTGTAGAAAGGAGTACCCGCTCTGACCTTGCTGGTCCGAGTAATAAGCCTTTTTCACTTTCCCCGTGGCTTGCATTAGCCAAGGCTTGTTTGCTTCAATCGAGTTGCCGACACCGCCATCAGCTAGAGCCTTCGAGGGACAGCTCGTGATCGA
The DNA here is from genome assembly GCF_964263255.1 of Lissotriton vulgaris. NCBI lineage: Eukaryota > Metazoa > Chordata > Amphibia > Caudata > Salamandridae > Lissotriton > Lissotriton vulgaris. The sequence goes on from NC_141688.1 coordinate 274,179,850, forward strand.
CTCCTGGACGTCCTTGACCTCTTCGTGTCCACGTGGCTGCAGAGAGAAGCAACCCCTGATCACCTGTTTGCACCCGACTTTGCCTGGTTCCAATCTGGTTCCACGGTGGTCACTGGTCAGTGACTTTGAACATTGTCCCCTCTGCTTTCAGGTCTTCACCACTTCAGATCCACCCTTGGATCCACCGGACACTTCTGCTTCACATCGCCTGCAGCTGCAACAGCTTCAAGCACCAAGAACCTGCGTGACAGAACCCGACGCCACTTCGACCCTGTGCACCCACGGCCTGTGGGTGAGGTAACATTGCAACGCCGGTGTTCCCACACTGGTACACACCTCTAGGGTCTGTGTCTAAAGTTTTGTGTTCCTAGGTTCAGCGGAAGTATCTTTTAATTCACTTTAACTGACTTTTATGCACCATTGACAGTGCATTGGTGCGCGCCGCACTTTCCGTGCTGCACCCGTTTCCTGTGGGCTACTCCTGACTTCATCATTGCTAGTCCTGACTGCTCCCAGCGAATCTCTAGGCCCTAGGCCTAACCATTGTTCGATAAGTGTTACTTATACCACTTTTTTGATATATGGTCTGAGTGGCCACCCGCCCTCATCCATAAACGTGCAACTTTCTATGTGTAACAGTGCTTTTGATTTAACGCTTGTGCCCCTTTCCTCATAAAGAGTACTGGGGAGTAATTTAGAAATAAATACATATATTTTTATAATATATACTTGTGTGGTGTCCTTTCATTTGATTACAGGATTGTATGTGGTAAAACAGCTCGCTTAACACGACCTCTTAAGTTAAGCCTTTAAGGCTGCTTAGTCCATGCTACCACTAGTATAGCTTGTCTACAAGGTTGACTTACAACCTGACATCTTTGGGGTTTGTTTGGACTGATAACCAGTGGTTCCAGAATTGGAAACACTACCTATCAGGCCAACTTCTCACAGGGAGTTACAATAATATAACGCTAGTCTTAAGCCAGTTTTGCATCTCAAGAACTTACAAACAACTTTGTAACATCCCCCCACAGTCCCCCCTCCCTCGTTGTGGAGAAGCTCTAACTGTTCTCTCATCGGACCGCTGCGGGTATGGTATACTGAACATTGAGTCGTCTCATCTATCGTCATCTTTGGGGGAGTCGCCAATATCCCACTGATAGGTGTTGTTTGGTGTCCCGCACGCTATGATCCTAAAACTGGAACAAGTGTAAAGCCCTCATTGTCCGAGGACAAACTGCCAGTGGCAGACCCTTTGTGAGATAGGATACTAAGGGACCCCATTTATACTCAAATTCTTATAGTCATCCCTAAAGACGTCAACTATGCATTCCATAGTTAATATCCTCCACAGGCGTGAGTGCTACTGTGCCAGCACCGGGGCCTCCTACCTCTTCCAGGAGGCAGCTACAGCATTTTTTGCTGTCCCTATGCATACCAACATGATTGCCTGATCCGCCCTGGTTTGATGTTCTAAAGATAAGTCTCTAAGGCCTAAGAGTGTCGCATCTATTGAGTTCGGCAGGGGGTACCCCAGTATCTCCTTCCTTTGGGCCAGTATTTCCTCCCAAAAGGGTTTAATGGTTGGGCAGTCCAACCAAATCTGGCTGAATCCCCACCAACATCGATCAGAAGTTTGCGGACAAATCAATTTAAGTCTGCAGGAAAAATATACCAATTGAACAGTGTTTTGTAGTGGGCTTCCCTCCGATCCAGTGAGTGATTGTGCTTGGCAATGTATGACCAAAAGTATTTCCATTCCCTCTCCCTCACCTCTCTGCCTGGGGTGTTCTCCCAGAAAATGACATATCATGGTTTTGGTGCCGCTGTTGTAGAGACCAGTAGCCCATATAGAAATGAGATCACCCCTTTTATGGAGCCCACCCTCCTTACAAAGGATTCTATCGGTGTCAACACCCGCATTGACGCTTCCCTCACTGTGGGCTGAAGTGCCCAATGTTTGAGTTGGAGGCAATTAAAGTATTCTGTGGCAGCGATCTGAAAATCCTGCTGGCAGTATTCAAACGTGAGAATATTGTGATTGTGGAATAAGTCATATAGAACGAGGCATCCCCCCCTCCCTCCAAGTATTAATAGGTCCTGCCTTCAAGCTGGGGGAAACTCCGGGTAAAAATGTATCGGAGTGTATGGTGATGGAAAGGAGGTCCATCCTTGGCTCCGGGTGACCTCGTTCCAAACCCTGAGGACGGTCTGAGTGGGAGGCTAAGATATGCATTGAGGGGGTTTGTCCTTTTTAGGTTTCCAAAGGACGTCCCATATTGTCATGTCCACAATGGCAAGATCCATGTGAGCCAGTCTTTGTCCGACTCCCTCATGGACCATTCTGCCACTACTCGTAGCTGGGCCAACCTCTAGTATAGCCCAAAATCTGGGAGTGCTGCTCCCCACTTCGGCCCTTGGCCACCTCAATACGTAGAAGCGTAAACGCACTCTTCCTTTTTGCCAGATATAGCGGAGGATCATGAAGCAGACCACAGGTAAGAATTATTTTTCCAGGTCGACCGGGAGCGCTTAGAATAGATGTAGCAGCTTGGGGAGGACGATCATTTGATGGCGTGTTTTCGACCCAACCAAGATATGAACAGTGGGTTCCAACGTTTAAGATTCTGTTGCACTTGTGTGAGTAGGGGTGGGAAGTTCACCGTGAAAAGACCCTCTAGTCTGGGAGTGATCTGGATCCCTAGAGATAACCGCTTATGTTTAGCCCATATGTATGGAGGCTCTCCCTGCACCAGTAACTTTTCTCTGTGCGATAGTGTTAAGATGGCTGACTTTGCCAAGTTAACTCAGAAGCCTGCAATGCCTTTATAGCTCTTTAGCACCTCCTGCAGAGCTCGTAGGGAGGTTCTGGGGGAAGTGAGAGTCAGCAGGACATAGTCGCAAATACCTTGTGTTCTTCCCCCTCAAATCTAATCCCCTGGATTTCTGGGGATGTCCGTAGCCGAATCACCAGTGGTTCGATACTTTGGGCAAACGATAAAGGGGATAATGGACACCCCTGCCTGGTGCCTCAACCAAATGGAAGCTGCTTGAGCTTGCTACGTTGACCTGCACTTTCATGCATAGGCAAGCATAATTTGCTCTGATCATTTTAATAAATGCGTCCCCAAGGTCGAAGCTCTTCAGAGTGAGGAAGAGAAAATACCAGTCCACATTATCAAATGCATTTTCTGCATCCAATCCCACCAATACCGCTGGCACCCTGGGCCTGTAAACCTTTTCTATAAGGTGCAGTGTCCTATGAATATTGTCATGCGATTGTCTCCCTTTTATATATCCCGATTAATCAGGGTGGATAATATGTGGCATAAGGTTATGTAAGCGTGATGCCAATATTGCTGAATAAAGTTTCAAGAGGGCAATCGGCCTATAGGAGGCACACCTCTGTGGATCTTTCCCCAGCTTAGGTATTACCATAATCAGGGCCTCTGCCATTGAGGCTGACACCTATTGCCCTGTTGCTATTTCATTAAAAACCGCTGTCAGGTGGGGGATCGATTCCTACACGTATGTCTTATAAAAATGCACTGTCAGGCCATCGGTCCCCGGCGTTTCTTTGTGTGTCTTTAGTGCCGAAATTGCTTGTCCCACTTCATCCTTAGAAATTGGAGCATCTAGCTGGTCCCTCCAAGTTGGGGAAATCTGGGGAAGCGTAAGCACAGCCAGGTAATTTGTCTAAGCTATGATGTCTGAGGGAGTTGCACACATTGTCATATTCTATCTCCCCTCCCTCCTTGCTTATACCCCCAATGTACTTCTGTTCCCTTTTTAGGTCTCGCCTGTTGCCGATGCGCATGCGCATCGAGCAAAGCGAGACTATTGCGAGTTATCCACACTTTATCTGCACTGCAAGGAATCGTGGCGATTCCTTGCAGTGCCCGTGAGTTTTAAGGTCAATGCGCATGCGCATTAAGCTTATGCGCATGCGCATTGACCTTAAAACTCACGGGCGCGTGCACGTCCGTCTTTGTTTACCCCTCCGCCCCCTCCCGCCGTGTCGCATTTCTCCTCCCCCTCCCCTCTCTTCCTTCCGTCGTGTCGCACCTCTCCCCTCTCCGCCCCCTCCCCTGCCCGCCCCCTCCCGCCGTGTCGCATTTCTCCTCCCCCTCCCCTCTCTTCCTTCCGTCCTGCCGTGTCGCACCTCGCCTGCACGTTTTCGGCAAGGAACTTTGTGGGGGAATCACAGAGGAAATTATATAAAGGATCTTAGTCGACTGGGACGAGAGCTGAGCAAAGTTATAATAGTGGACAACTCACCCGCTTCTTACATCTTCCATCCTGAAAATGCAGTAAGTACCAAGAAAACGCTAATTCTTATGGTTGAGCTCCTCCCCCTCCCTCTCTTCCTTCCGTCGTGTCGCACCTCTCCCCTCTCCGCCCCCTCCCCTGCCCGCCCCCTCCCGCCGTGTCGCATTTCTCCTCCCCCTCCCCTCTCTTCCTTCCGTCCTGCCGTGTCGCACCTCGCCTGCACGTTTTCGGCAAGGAACTTTGTGGGGGAATCACAGAGGAAATTATATAAAGGATCTTAGTCGACTGGGACGAGAGCTGAGCAAAGTTATAATAGTGGACAACTCACCCGCTTCTTACATCTTCCATCCGGAAAATGCAGTAAGTACCAAGAAAACGCTAATTCTTATGGTTGAGATGTATTGAGGTTTTCTGTTGTCCGGGAGCCGCAGGTGTCGTCAAAGGTTGTGCTCCCTGTTAAGCATTTCAACATAAGGGACAGAGCATCTGCATATGCTAGATGCTTAATTAGCTTTGCAGTACTCCATGGACATTTAAAGGGGTATGCAGGCTGTACAATCTGGTGATGTGAATGACTGAGTTATGTCAAGCATACCTTCAGGGTGTTGTGGCTAAATGAGTCATGGCCTGCAATGTGCATCAGAAATATTGTCAGGCTGAGAACTTGATTTTTGTACTATAGTCTCAGTTATGTTGGTCGGAGCTCTTAGATATAGAGAATCAAAGAGACCGAGTTTATTACATTCCTCACTCAACACATTGCACCACCGTCCTGCATTGTTATAGCCCACTAATCCCTCTATCTAAAACCTCCCATTCATTCCTTGGCTCCTGCAAATAGGAGTGAAACAGCAGTATGCACAATGTTTATTGCTCCATGATGGGTAGTGCCCACATATAGAAATGCTAAAAAAGGGACAAAGTCATTTGTAGTGCCTTCGGTCACCACCGTTTCCTTAATCACTCAAATGTCCCAACACAATCCAGACTCGGGAGCCTTCTATTAAAACTACCTTAAAAAGGGCAGTGTTCTCTTTAGTTTACGTACTACATAGCGGTACAGGTTACTTTCCTAGTAGCTCCTGCCCCAGTGCCCCCTTATTTAGAAACCAGCCGATCACTTTACCCAACCATTTTATGCACCAATTACCATTGTGTACCACCCATTGACTTGCACTTCTACGGCCAATAATTTTAGCTTACTCTTTCTGTGCGTTTTCCCCTTTCTAGTGGAGTGTTTTGGCTTCAGAACTTTAACTTGTTTGATTCAAGCCTTTGCTTGGTGGTCAACTGTAATCCTGGTAGTACTCCCTAGGAAGTTGACCAGAAACTCACAATGCTCCACTGCCAACTCCGTCTTCTGAGTTTAAATGCAAGCCATTCAGTTGGTGATAGACATCCTGTAGTGTCTACAGGAACTTTATCTGCGCAAATAAAATTAGATGTTTATCTGTTCAGGCTCTTTGTATAGTCTCGCTTGGTGGAATACATAAATGAATAAATAAATAAATAAATCCTAATCTAGTGGCTGAATTGTGTATTATACCAGTGTGTTAGAATCCTGCTGTGATCACTTGGCTAAATTGTGTGATCCTCGGCATATCTCTGTGTCACGAATCTCTTTTCGCAAATGAGATCACTTTGAATGAGGGTGACAACAAAGTACTAAATAGGTCGGGCTTTTATAATGAGAGTGGCACGTTATTAACTTTGCCAATGCTTGTTAGTAAAGCTTTTTTATTTTTAAAAGGGGGGGAAGAAAGGGGGGAAGAATTAAATCCCTGTAGGAAAAGCAAACTCATACCATAAGGTACTTCAAAGCTGTATATTGGATTCATTATTTTCCGTCTTTATAAATGAGTTTGTTTATTTTTCAAATTCTTTTCACTCAAGGAACTGTCAACAGAATTTAAAAGGAATAGGAAAGCATCGGGAACAATTGCCACAGCCACATTTTCTCTCCCCAGGCCTTAGAACTGAAGCAAATGCTCTTCCACTTGGTCCTCTGCAGTAGCCAAGGAAGCAGATTTATCACCTTCCAGGAGAAGAAAAATCTCCCTTTTCAGTCATTCTCAGTAAATCTTCGGCCCCAAACACCAGCTGAGTGCAGCAGCCAGACCCTTCCTCAGCGCCAATAAAGCCTTTGTGTGCCTGTACTGTCATGTAATATGTTTAACCTAGAGGGGTCTGGGCTATATTAACGTCCAAACTAGGCCACCATGTATTTTTAAAAGCTTGAATGAGCGTTTGATCTCGACTGGTGGACTGTGGGGAGAATGTCGTCACTTCACCTGAAAAGAAGACCCAGCTGCCTGGTTTAAAGGGGGGGGGGGGGGTCTGTCTTTATGATGCATTTACAAGATTAAACGTCCATGTGATGTGGCAAGTGCAGTAAAGTGATAACAAAACGTGACCAGGTCCTTTATTGTGAAAGTGAGTAAAATTAAGCAAGTCTCTTAGGAAATATTATTTTCAAATTTGCATGGATTAGTATACCAAACGAAGCAGCAATATATGTCAAAATAAGACGTACATACAAAGTGACCTGGGCTGCACATCCTGGAAGTAGTGAGGCTCACTCACACTCACCCACACTCACCCACACTCACCCACACTCACCCTCACTCACCCTCACTCACCCTCACTCACCCTCACTCACCCTCACTCACCCTCACTCACCCTCACTCACCCTCACTCACTCACCCTCACTCACTCACCCTCACTCACCCACCCTCAACCCCTCACCCTCACTCACCCTCAACCCCTCACCCACCCTCAACCCCTCACTCACCCTCAACCCCTCACTCACCCTCAACCCCTCACTCACCCACCCTCACTCACCCTCACTCACCCTCACCCTCACTCACCCTCAACCCCTCACCCTCACCCACCCTCAACCCCTCACTCACCCTCAACCCCTCACTCACCCTCAACCCCTCACTCACCCTCACTCACCCTCAACCCCTCACTCACCCTCACCCTCACCCTCAACCCCTCACTCCCCCTCACTCACCCTCACTCACCCTCAACCCCTCACCCACCCTCAACCCCTCACCCACCCTCAACCCCTCACCCTCACTCACCCTCAACCCCTCACCCTCACTCACCCTCAACCCCTCACTCACCCTCACTCACCCTCAACCCCTCACTCACCCTCAACCCCTCACTCACCCTCACTCACCCTCACCCTCAACCCCTCACTCACCCTCACTCACCCTCAACCCCTCACCCTCACTCACCCTCAACCTCATGCTAAAGATTTACAAAAAAACCCATAAACAATTCTAAAAGCACTAACTCTAATGCTGCGAGACCTATTGCATTTCTAATGCTTGTTTACCATAGCTGCTGCGCCAGGCGAGAGCCCACCTTATTTCCCATTCTGTGCCACTCAGCGCTGTCTCAAGCTCCATCCTTTCCTGTGCTCCCTGTTTATTCATTGCAGAGACCAATGAGATACACGTGCCTTGTACCACAGCTATGAAGGCATCCTAGTGGTTAAGGTGCGTTGTGGCAGTCAGGTCTTTCAACTGAAGGAATTCCTTGATAACGCCCTTCAACTCATCCCTTGACAGTCTGTCCAGGTTCAAGGAAACTGGAAAATATCATCTTGTTAGGCCCTGAAATGATGATGATTTTATGGCCCAACAAGATTCAGGAAAGTCCGATCAGGAGGAAGACGTTTTTCAGTCCAAGCGGCCCGCCTCTGGAATTCGCTCCCCCGCTATTTGCGTCTTGAAACTCAATACCTACGTTTTAGAAAGCAGCTTAAAACTCATCTTTTTCCCTAGTTTTTATATCTCCCCCTCATCCTGAGTCTTGATCCCCTCCCCCCTGCCCCCCCCTGTTTTCCCCTCCCCCCGTTTTGCCCCTGGCCCGCTGTACTGTAGAGTTAGGGTCTCTAGCGCTGGGATACCTCAGGGTGACTATGCGCTCTATAAAAATAAATAATAATAAGAATAATAATAATAATAATAATAATAACAAGATGGTATTTTCCCTCTAAATTTCCCCTATACCATAACCAATCACCCTTCCTAGTCTGTCTTTATCCCTTCCGGTTTGATCATCAACGCCACCCCATTGTGTTTTGTGTTGGCTGAGGATCTGTAGACTAGGGATTAACTATTGTGCCTTAGCTTCAATTCCTCCTGTCTGTTTAGGGGAAATCTCCTAGAGAGCCACTACAACAAATTGGAGATCTATCAAATACTTCCTAATCTTTTGGCATTTAAGAGGAGAATGTAGACCCTTTACATTCCAGGTCGCGATTGATGTCATCTTTCCGGCTCCAAGACCTCGCCTGCTTGTTGACTCCCTGGAGTGTCTCCACTCCCTGTCCCCCTTGTCTATGCCCTGGAAGTCTTGTCACACCGTCCCCTTCACGCCGACTCGTATACTAACGGATATTCCTCAAACGCTTTAGTAATCCTGCTTCTCCACCACCACCGCCTGAAAAACCTGACCCCAGTAAAAACATAGAAACAAACAAAGAAAATAAACCTGGGTAGCAGGACCACCTGGTTACCCGCTTTAGTGTCCCTCCAGGTTGCAGGCATAATGGCTGTGGACTTGGCCTAAGCCCGCCACCACGCTGTCTCAATATCAGTTGCAACATAGCTTGGTCATAGTAGGTAAATGGTAAGTTTGGATTTTGCCGATAGATCATTTTCTTAGTGTGAGGTCCCTCTGGCTGCGCCTCATTGCCCTCTCAAGGTTCAGGTCTCAACCGAATTGATACTCTAGATTCTTTGACCTTAGTCCTAACTTTAGTGCACCCTTATTTGCCTCCTTTCCTTGGGTTGAGTCTTAGTCTGAAGACCTTTGGAGACTGCTTTCCATTGTGGTGCTTTTGTCCGTGAAGATTGTCTCGTGATCGTAGGCCCTGGGTCACCCTCCTCCTCGGGGACCGGCAAGCCCAAAATCTCCAGGGCCTCCTTGAGGTCTATGACTTGGTGCTGTTTGTTCTAAAACTCGAAGGTCAGCCAAATGGATAAGTCAAACGGTACCTCACATGTTCAGCCCTTTTTCTGTGAGAACCCAAAAAGTGTGCCTGCATTGTAGGGTCCCCTGTGCCAGGTACTGGAACAGTGCGCCTGTGAAACCCTGGAAGGAGATCGACTCTTTCAGCCTCGACTCCTGTAAGATCGCTTCTTTAACGTTAAACGAGTGGAGCTTGACTAGTATATCCCAAGTGATTCTTCTCTCTCCACATGCTGCAGGACCAACCCTGTGTGCTCTTTCTATTTTTATCTTCAAGGTTGGGCCTTACCGCTCCGTCCTCCAGGTCTTTGATGCATATATTATCCCTCCTTGACCTGTATCCCAAGTCTTCATTCTTTAAGCGGGCCAGCTGGAGCTGTGTATGAAGAATCGCACTTTTTCTTGGGCGTCCGCCACTCTTTTGTCCAAATCTTGGGTTTGTTTTTCCGTCTCCATCAGTCTTGTCCCAATGGAGTCCACATCCTGTTGAAGTGCCGTTCTCTTTTCTGATAGGTCAGCCTTCAGCTGGTTCATAGAGGCCTGCAGGTTGCCTATTAATTCTGTGCGTAGTTCCGTCTTGAATTCCTTCAGGGACGTCAACAGGACCTCCTTGGTCAAAGCCATGATGGAGTCTTCTCCCCTGGCCAGGCATCTGTTTCTTCTCCTTGGGCGTAAACAAGTTGAAAACTATTGTTGTGGTCTTTTTCGGTGGCATAAATGCAATCTCTGGCGTCACGGGGCATTCTTTGACCCCAGTGCTGGCCTGTGCACCTGTGCCGGACGTCCATGTTTTTTAGTGCTTCCTTGCTGGGACCTCATTGTACACCTACAGGCTTCTATAGCATAAGAGGGTGCTGGCTCCACAATTCAGATGTTCTCAGTGGCGGCCATCTTAGGGTCAGGCAAAATATGCATCTCTGGATTCTCCTGACTTCTGACTCCCATACAACTTCCTCTATGGTCTTCGGAGACTCATGATAATGACCACCCCAGTTGATCTATGTTTTATTTTCTGTTGCTCTTTTTTAAATGAATTATCTTGTTTTATCATACTGGTTTAACATGTTCAGTGTACTGTAATGGTTTGTATTAACCAAATACAATTATAATGATGATGATATAGGAAAACCCCGAATAACTGCGACCCCTGAGCAGCAGCAATGATTGTTTACTGAATGCCTATGCTACAGTTTCTAGCCTTTTCGTAACTCGTTTGCATTATTTGTTAGGCACACCTGGTACATATGGCACGGGTGCAGGCACACGTGACATTGTGGTAAAACAACTCAAGCTGTTATATGAAATTCTTTCTCATAGACTTTAATCCTCCCTTATATCACAACCTGACATCCATCAAAAACGTGTCGGAATCGTCCAAACCATTAAAAATGTCTTATTCATTATAGTGTTTATTATAAGCCTCAATACTTGCACCAAAAAAGAGTTTTCATGTTCATAATAAGAAAACATATTGATCCAAAAGACAAAAATGTAAACTTATGGCTCTTGCATGTTTCATGATGTGTAAACCAGTTTGTCTTGTGGAATCAATCACAAATTCAGTGATGGACTGAGGGTAGTGTAAAAGAAATCAATTTTACGAGCACCAGAAAGCATGATATTCATGTCAGCAACAATTAAAATGGCAATGACAGCCTGTACCTTTTGTAATGAATTACAAATGATCAAATCTTCGTCCCTCTAATATTGTAAGCTATATCCGGACTCAACGAACCTTTTCTTGCGTTATGGTTATTAACTGAGAGTTCCGTTTTATAGGCGCTATCAAAAGAAGCAGTGGTGTTCAGCTACATAAACTACTTTATCGCACTATTTTGTTTTATAAATCTCTTTATTGGTTATCCTTGAAATGCAAAAAAGGCAACAGAATTGAAGGTCAAACAAAGCAGCTCACACAAAGTTAGAATACAAGTATTTCTCCAACATTCATTTAGTGGCACAGCACAGTTCAGAAAATAATGGGGCATATCAACAAGTGGTGGCGATAATATTATTGCTGCTTCAGAACCCGTTTTCGGGCGAAAAGGGTCGATAATATTATAGCATAATCAACAAGGACAAGCTAGAGTGTGTTTCCTTGCAATAGCGCCCCTTGGCAGCACGCCTCCCATCGCATCGCTAATGAGATACGAAGGAGGCGTGCCTGACAAGGCTCACCTGGGAAAATATCGATAACCCAGCTATGTCATATTGACAACGAAGGTTAGCGATATTTAAAATCATGTTAAGTATGCCTTAACGCAGGAATTTAACGTCTGTTGATTTCCTGACTAAGGCATACCTAACATGGGGGGTGGATTGTGTGACTAAGACCACTGGCCCTATCATCTAGAATATCCCCACTATCTCTGGAATTTTTATTGCCTCAGCGGTGCGCGTTGTTGATAACGCGCTAACCGGGCGATAAATTCCAGAGATAGCCGGCGATAAATATGCAAGCGCTAAACGAGCAATATTTATCGCGGGGCCTTGATAATATGCCCCAAAAAGCTTTCACAACGTAGGTATATCGTCAGCGTCATCTAGACATATACATGTGTTTGGTCATACTGATTGCAAGTGATCTTACCATGGACCCCAAGATTTGTCAACCTTCCACAGGCACCCCCTTACTTTATAAAGAATCTCTTCTTACGTGGGCAGCAGTGGCAGTTGGCGGCAAACAAAAATAGTGGGACGATATAAACATACATTAGAAATAAACATTAGACAAATAAAAAATATGTTTGACTTACCTTGTTCTGCAGCACACATCCTCAATCTTCTCCGGTCCCTGGCAGCAGACTCCCCCGAGCGCGAGGTGCAACAGCCAACTACCATATCCAATCTAGAGGCTGCTCTCATGCTGTTAATGATGGGCCGACCATATTAAGATACCCGCCCAAACCTACATTTGCATTTTAAACTGATGTGGCCACTTCTCATTGCTGCCAATCAGCAGCAATGATGCACTGCCCCCACCCCCACACTCCATTCGGCAGTGAGTAAAAAATTAATTTTATTTTTCACTCTTTGTGCCACAGTGTGGAGGGAGGGGCGAGGCTCTTCCGCTCCTATGAAGGAACCACCACTGTGAACAGAGAGATCCATAATTGTTTATAGAAGAGGTGAAGGTTGATCACCGATGTTGGGCAATATCCCTCTTTGCCAAATAAAAACACTCAGGGGGCAATTCATGAAGGGCTTCTGCTTTCGAGGCGGAGGTTCCACAGTTATGGAGAGGAGAGTTTGACCTCGCGGCGGGACATCCGCACTGCTGTAACTCATTGTGGATGTCCTGCGACAAAAACAGCGGGCCCTCTGCCACAAGTATGTAAACCCTTTCTGAATCCGCCCATACATTTTTTGTCACCCGTTTTGACCATTACAATCCAGCAAGATTCCTTCTAATGATGATTTAGGATATTGTTTCAGTGATATTCTGTTTACTTTTCCTGGTAATGTGAATAGCCCATTCAAATAGATTTGGAAGTTTGGGACAAAACCATAATGTGTGGAAAAAGCTGCCCTCCTGTATTTTCCATCGAAAACAATTAGGATTTGCACTTCTTTACATCTTCTATGGCCTTGTGGGCGTGTTGTACATCCTATAGACAAGTTTAAATTGAATAAGGCAAAGTCAGGCTGAGATTGTGGGGGTCAAGACAAACTCTCTTATGAGTCTAAGTAGGCCTAAAATCAAGTTGCCGGTTTCTTAATGGGTACTACAAACCAGAGCTTGTCATCAAGCTAGAACACTAAGTTTTGGATTAGTATTTTTGGTTGCAGCAGTGGGCCAAGATTATTGGGCCAACAGTAAAATATCCAACATTGAAGGTTTTTTTCCACTATAATGACTACAGTATTGCTCCTGGCCAGATTTAAATAGCTGTTATCCATCTATGTAGCTCTAAATGTGGGAAAGTACTTTAGCTGACATGGGTTGTTAGAATGCTCATATGACAGAGATATCACTTGTTGGGTGTTATCTACATAGTAGATAAGTAATTCTGAGTGAGGTGTAAGTGCTAGTTTAAAATGATCGCTCCACCTCAGTTGATGTATATACTCCAAAACTCCCATACCCCCACTAATCTTTGACCACACTGCAATTCTCCATATTAAGTTACCTCTGGGCAGATGGTCTTCTGTGGGTCGCCTTCAATAAATGTGCTCAAGCGCATTGCCGACATCACCATATACTATTGGGTGGGCCCAACTACTCACCATAAACAACTGGTTTTATGCAGACGAAGTGGACTCCATGGTGACACAGATGTACCGGAAAACTGACTCTGCCACTGCCACCAATAACTAGGATAGCAGTGAAATGCTGACTCCGGACTTTAAAAATGATTGTATTGCATTGGTGGCTATAAAAAGAAACCACTCTATGCAAGGGTATACGGCTGGCCAGACATACCCAATTGGCAGAATTTATGACCTAAGACATAATAGAAATCTCCGAGTTTGAGGACTTATGGGATTACCCTTCAAAATAACCCCTGCTCACCCTCTAGGCAGTGTGGCGCGAGCAGACAAGGCAAATCTTGGAGTACTATGAGCTAAGCATTTGTGACCACATACAGTAACTTAGTGACAACACCAAAAAAGGTATACCGCACTAGGGTTTGTATAAAAATAAGTATTCTTTATATATAAAGGCTTAGCACAAGAACCAAATAACATTTAAAAATTAGCCACAATACTATTTAGCATTTAAGAGTTCTTTAAAAGGCGAGTTTCCTGTTCTGTGTGCTTCTCGCACTCTTGTACGACCCTCACGAGGTTAAAACAATGTCTATTAGGACTGGACAGGCGCTGCAGATTTTCCGGTCCGAGGCGTACGCACAGGGGGTGCGAGTCGTTTTGACAGTACCTACTAGATGTGAGGCGTCCGGCTCGAACGAAGCATGCAGGACGTGGCGGCAGACTCGGAGCGTTGTCGGCCTCTTTGTGTGGTGATCTCGGCTGGTTGTGGCGTCTCTGGGCGAGGCGTAGAGCGGGGACCACAGGGCGGCGAGGTGGATGGTCCGGGTCCTCAAGCGGTCACAGTGCGGGCGGCATTCGAGCAGTACCTTCAGTAGCGGGGCTGCTTTTCAGAAGCGGACAGCGCAGAACGAAGTGGCCGGTACAGGGGGTACGGGCCGGGCTCTGAAGTGCGGGCGGTCTTCTGGGATCAGGAGCTCGGTGCGAGGCGGCCAGTGCGCTCTGATCCTGTCTTCCAGCGGTGGGGGCGGCGAGGGGAGCAGTGCGGCTCAAAAAGGGGGGGAGGGTGAAGGAGAGTGCAGGCGTCCCTTGCTGGACGGTGCGAGCATGGCTCGGAACAGAGCGGAGTCACACGGTGCGGGTCGGCCGGGCACAGGCTTCACAGCAGACGGGGAGACGAGGCGCGCTGAGACCGCGGCTTTAGTGGTATAGAAGATGGTGCAAAGTCCAGCAGCTCGTTATTGAAGGCAGGAGAAGTCCAATAGTCCTGGGACTCCGTTCAAGGGGGTAACTCAACCACAAGCCTTTGGAGATAGTCGAAGTACAAGCAGAATAAAGTCTCTTTCGGTCTTTTCCTATTCTTTCACAGCAAGGCAACCACTGCAGGACAATCCCCCAGGTCAGAGACAGTACTCCTTCTTAATATGAAGTTATGGGAAGGTACAGGGACTGGCAATTGGGTGCACTTGCCCAGTCAGCATGACAGCACCAGACTGCACGCAGGTTCTGCGATGGCAGACTTTGGCATATTTTACCAGGGTGCTTCTGTGGGTAGCACAACCAGTGCTGCAAGCCCACTAGCAGCATTTGGATTTAAAAGCCCTGGCACTCCTGGTGCACTTTACTGGGGTCTAACAGTAAACCAAATAAGCTAATCATGGAATCCAATCAATGTATATATTTTATACAGGGAGCACTTGCACTGTGGCACTGATTGGCAGTGGCACAGTGCTCTGAGCGGCTAACACCAGCAAAAACACATGAGACACAATACCAAAAATGGAAGGGAGACCCACACCAATGGTGCCAGGTCTAACAACCTCCCATCTGAAGTCCGTACACTGGCACCAAGTGTGGGAAAGGATCAAATATAAGGCCACGTTTTTTTTAAATTCAAAGCCTTCCATGGCACAGGCGCCACCTACCTTACAAAACAAGTCAGCCTTTACATACCCACCCGGACACTCAGATAGTCCTCTGCCGACTTGGCCTGCATTCCCAAAACATGTCTGGTACACAGAGGCAGTAGATCATTCGGCTTCCTAGGAGCCCACATTTCGAATAAACTTCCAGCAGCTCTGAGAGCATCAACAGTTCACTCCCACCTTAAAAAACTGCTGAAAACATGGCAATTTAGGAACTAAGCCCCTTGTAGGGCAGGCACTTGTGTACTGTTAGAGCTGGGAAACTCTGGACGAAGTAGCTGTGCGCTCTATAAATACTGGTCATTCATTTTACCCTGCACAATTCGAGGCACTAATAGTGGTTTTGCCTAAGCCGGATCGTATAACAAAAAACTATGATACCTTCTAATCCTGATTGATTAATAAGACATAGAATCACAATGAAATCAAAGTGCCTGATTAACAGAACTAACTTAAGATAAAACCTGAAACTTACTAACATTTTGGTATTCACAAAAGGCACTTACTCATTTCGGTATTCACAGAAGTTAGGAGTCCTAACTTTAGGACTCCTAAATGGCCACTGTGTTTTCTGAAAATCTTAAAGTTAGGATTTTCTCAGTTTAGGAGTAATACATTTAGGATTCCTAACTTTAGGACTCCTAATTGCCTTCTGTGAATACTGAAAGTCTTAAAGTGAGGATTTTTATCAGTTTAGGAGTGGTAAAGCTCGGAGTCCTATCTTTAGGACTCCTAAACTGAGAAATCCTAACTTTAAAGACTTGTGTATTCACAGAAGGCATTTAGGAGTCCTAAAAATAGGACTCCTAACTTCTGTGAATACCAAAATGAGTTAGTGCCTTCTGTGAATACCAAAATGTTGGTAAGTTTAGGATTTTGTCTTAAGTTAGTTCTGTGAATCGGGCCCTACTTATGTGATCTCCAAATGGAGAAACTCATATATTCAATCAAACAACAATGCAGAACGAAGAACAATAATTAAAAAATAATAAGTGGGCAGAAACCGCAGAAATAAAGAGATCTCTAGGTCTCAAGCATTGCACATTTAAGTGACTGGAAAGGAGATGCACATTCAGTAAGTCACAGAAGCATAATATACATATGACAATCAAACTCAAGAAACCGAGGTGGACAACGTTTTGATCCTGACTAGAGTCGAGGGAACATCATCCGGAAATAAGAAGGAACAGACTGATTGTCAGTGAGAAGGGGCGATAAAGCAGGTGTAGCCTGTATCATGTTACCCGAGGCTCAAGTTTACGCAGTTAAATTACTTCAACCACACATACCTTACCCTGACGCAGCTGCACTGTATATTCCTGGGAACAGCGCCTAATTGTCCTAGATGCCCCTCACAGGATGTGGATTTCTCACACATGGTCTGATCTGTAGTGACCATCTGGTCACTTTTCTAGTGTTTCTCAGTGTATACATTTACCAGCCACTCCTGAGGGCTGGCGTCCACCATCACCCCACACTTGTCCATCACAGGTGTCACAGGACATGTGACCCTGCAAATAAAAGGGGCCCTCTGACAGGCACATTGGACGTCTACTTGACCACACTTAAATCCAAAACAGATGAGAGGCCCCAGTAGTGGGGCTGCGGATGGAGATCGCACTAGCCTGGGCCAGTGTCTGGCGAGCCGAACGGCTCTCAGAGCTTGCGTGTAGCATTGCAAAACAACCATTACAATGCAGTCATTACATTGCACTACTTTTACAACGTAACTGTTACAACGCAACTGCCTTTACAGCGCCTACCGTTACAACGCATGCCATTACAGCGCATGTCACTACAACACATGCCATTACAACGCATACTGTTACAACGCATGCCATTACAATGCATTATAAGGTAAGTAATGGAGATGTTTTAGTTTTAGGGTGGGTATGGGTTTTAGGGTAGATGAGAATAGTAATTTTTACCCGCCTACGCTATCCGACACTTTCCCAACTGTTGCACTCACTGGAGTGGGAATAGTAATTTTTAACCCTACATAATCCAACACTTATCCTACTGCTGTCCTAAAAATATTATGCGTTGTAATGGTATGCTATGTAATGGTATGCATTGTAATGCAATGCGTTGTAATGGTAATTTAAAAAAACGCATTGTAATGGCATGCGTTGTTAAATCATGCGGTGTAATGGTAGGTGCGATGTTAAACTGCATTGTAAAAGTATGTGTTGTAACTGTTGCGTTGTAACTTCATATATTTGTAGCATGAAAATGGATTGGGGAGCTCATACTGGACCTATGGGTAGGGGGGCCCTCTTTGGGGGTAGTAGGTGCAGGCGCTGGACTTTCAAGGGATACCAGACACTTACCTGAGTTGTAGTGTCGTTTTTGTCAAGTAGACACGGACTGCTGCGGGGGGGCGGAAACCTTACCTCTGGTTTAATTGGTTACGTTCCCCTAGTTACAGGATGGCTAAAATGCATTTCAAATCTCATGCTGTTGTCACAGTTTGATTACTTATGACGAATGTACATTCGTGCAAAGTGCATGACATTGATGTGCTTTATTTCTCTTTCCATGAAAATCGATAAAAAGATATTGGACTAAAAGTACTACCCGATCCAAAGGCTTTCTGAGTTCTTCAGATACTACGAATAAAGTCACCTCAGCGCTGTGAAGAGGATAAAAGCCGGACTGAGAGGAATGGAGGCGATTATGCTGCTGCAGGTAGTCTGACAATTGCTTAATGACATGTCTGTCTGTCTAGCATTTAGTAGGAAAAGGAAGAAGATCAGCCTGTAGTCCCCCACAGAGGCGTGGTCCAAGAAATTTCTTTTTAGAAGGGATTTCACTACTTTGGAGTAGGTGTGGTCTAAGGAGAGATTAAATAGTTCTCTTAATATAGAATAGGTGGTTCATATGGCTAATAGCCCTCCTGTTTGCTGTTGCTTTCTACATGATCTCCTTTCATGCTGCACATAGATCCTATGTCGTATGCTGAACCCCCTACAGCTGGACAATCCCAACAAACACCCCAGACAATTTGCAACCCACCTGCCCCTCTGGATTCCTTTGGCAATTATTTGCACATCTGTTTCATGGTCAGTGTTGCTGCTCTTGCATTTGGCTTGATGTTCCTTGGCTGCTTGAGCGTGTGCCTCTACATTTAGGTTAAATATTGTAAGAAGTGTGTTACCAGTGTCTGATTTCATCTGCATGATTGTTAACTATGTCAAATGTGGAGATTTAGGGGCAGATTTACAAGCCCCTTGCACCACCTTTGCATCACTTTTAATATGAGAAAAGTGACGCAAAAGTGGCGCAAGGGGCTTGTAAATCTGCCCCTTAGAGCTTTTTACTGTAGAATGTGGTCTTCGTGCTGTGATCTAGAGCTAGGAGATTCACCAGCAGTGAGACAAGGTAGAGCGATGTGAGATTAAGGAGATTCAAACATGACTTTCCTCTGTGAAACTAGTGTTATTAATGGCTGATATACGGCCACTTGATTTGTTTAGCAAAACATTACGGTTATAGTGAAGGAACCGTGGCTTTGTGACAATTAGATATTTAGGTAGATTGTGTAGCCTCTTCCCCAGCCCAGGAGCATGCAGATGAATTACGCCACACAGGAGCTGCTATCAAGCATTACTTTATTCCTAAGCTATACACTCACACACTGCGCATTACTTCATACTACACTTTAACCACACCCTAACACAATTCCCACGTGTTAGCTATTTGCTCTTCAGAGTCCACCCAGAACCACAAGGGCACTAGAACACATAACATCAATGTGATAGATCTTACCCTTTGTTAAAGAAAAAGTGGCAGGCATCACTGAAATCACATTTCCTCAATTTGTCGGTGAGGCGCTTGTACTTGTCTGCCAGCTCAGGTGATCCGAGATGATCGAGGTCCATTCTGATCAGGCAACGGTGACATAGGCTCATGGCTGGACCTGCTGGTGGGGTCACATCACGCATGGTTTCAGGACTCAACAAGTGTTGGGATAGGTGTTTCAAGAATATGGCTCATTACATCGCAATGTATTACATCGCATGCTATTACAACTAAGTTGTTACAGTGACCGCAGTGTTAGTACGCAATGCATTCACATTGCAAGTCATTACTACAACTTGCACTAGGAGGGTGCCCTGGACTTAGGAGTAGTATTAATTACTATTCCTATTCCAGTTTGCACAACAGTAGGATATGTGTTGGAATTCATTTCCAATATCTCAGCGCCCCATAGTGCAAGTCGTTGTAATGACTTGTAATGAAAATGCATCGCATACTAACAACACAGTTGTTGTAACAACCGTATTTTAATAGTAGCGCGATTTAATGACAACATTGTAAACACTGTTTCCTGTGTTTAAAATATGTTGTGTCTCGAGATATGGATTGTCCAGTATGATCTGCTGTCACTATATGCCCTTTGTACGCCATGACCTGTAATGGATCAGTGGCAAAAGGAGTGCCCATTTTTTCTCTTCATCTCTGCTTAACTAGTACCCAGTTTTCTTTGTCAAAGACTGTTTCCTGGGCTTGGCGCCACTAATCTGCATACACTCCAAGTCACGTCGGTGTCTCAAACCTTGTCAGCATTCCCTGATAGATTCCTAGTCCATTGAGGTAGTTTTGTTCTGATGGCTCTCCCAAATAGCAAGGTGGATGAGCTCTTACAAGTATTGAAGGGAGGGGTTGAATGATAGGCCTGGAGAGCCTGGCACAGGGCTTGGTTTTGATTTATTCTCTTCATGGAAGCTCGTTGAATGACCCTCTTGAGGGTATTCATGAACTGTTCTACTACATCATTGGCCTGGAGCCAAAGAGGTGTACTCTTTTGGTGTTTTACGTTGAGTTGGACTAGAAATTCTTTGACCTCTTTGCAGTTGAAGGGCTGGACATTATCAGATTTGAGAATTTCAGGGATTCTCCACGTTGCACAGATGTCTTCAAGCCGTTCTTCGACATTGTCATGGGTTGTCAAAGATAAGTCTTTCACCACAGGAAAACATGAATATTCGTATAAGATTACCATGAGATGGCGTCTTATTTCTAAAGGCACAAAATAGGTAATTCAAACCTCTCCAAGCATGGACAAGAAGGTCGGACATTGTCACTGCGTGTTGCGTTACCATGGATGACAAACAATTGCAAATGTAGCATGGCTTCATTTCCTTCTCGACTCACTCAAAAAGCTGAGGAAACCACACTCGATCTCTTAAGGCTCTCTTGGTGGCTACGAAACTACAGTGTCCTTCATGGATCCGCACGATGACCTGCTGTGTTAGGCTTCCAGGTGTAGTGCTTCACAGTATTATACCTTCTTGGGTGGCTGCTAACTCATCCTGTACCATTTTGAACTTTTGCCACGCAACAAGATTGGCAAATTGGCTGGGTACTTCTCCTCCAGGAGTGTATGCTACTAAGTTATTTGATCATAGTCATGTCCTCCTCTGGATTGGTGGCAGCAATGAATTTTTCCACAGAGAGACTTGATGGATTTTACAATAAAGTTGAGATTTGTTTCAGCTATCCTTGAGTTCGTACTGTGATGAGATAGTGGCACTTGTGAAAAGTAATCTGCTGTGTTGTGCTCCTACCACAGTTTGTGCACAATCTCGTAGTTGTACTCTAGCAGTCTTAACCCCCACCTCTTGATGCAAGAAGGCATCTTAGCCTTTTCCAAAAAATGTAGGCAACGCATGGTTATCTGTGATGAGAGTGAATTATTTTTTTTATACTTGAAAAAGTTTGCATGCTCACACTACAGCAAGAATCTCTTTCTCCGGCTGAGAGTAAACATGTTCTATATCAGACAGGCTTTGACTATATTAAGCCATATTGTGTCTCTGTGCTTTTCTATAGCCATTGTGCTGAGCAAGGATTGGCCTCAGTCCTACCGGGCTTGGATCCCCCTTATTTCATTTTGTAACTAGGGGGCAAAGTAGGCCACTCACATTGCATTTTCAATCGTATGTTTATTGTCTGTTAAACTCTGCTTGCATTCTGGAGAAAAAAGGAATGGTACATTTATTTTTTTCAAGTCTCTCAATGGAGAACTCACTGTAGCAAAGTACAAAATTTATCTTGAGCAATAGCTGGCCATGTCTAGAAAGGATCGCAGCATAGTAAGATCTTCGTGGGGGAGAGTGGATGACAGTGCTTGCAAATTGTTTGGATCAAGAGTCACTCCCTCATCAGAGAATGTGTGCCCAAAATACTTCAGTTTGGTTTTTTTAAGCTCACACTTTGCAGCGTTCAGAGTGAGACCTGCATCACCATTATGCACACTGGGATAAGGGTTTTGTCATGTTCTCCTTGTGTTCTCCCCAAAACTAGTATGTCATTACTTTAATTGAGAGCATGAGCAACAGGTTGGATTAATCGTTAAATAACGTCCTGACATATCTCAGCAGCAGAAGATACTCCAGAACCCAGTCTCATATATCTGAACAAACCACCATGAGTTGAAAAGGTAGTAATGTACCAGTAGTTCTCTCCCAGCTCGAGGTGATGGTATCCTTTGCTCAGGTCAAGACAGGAAAATACTTTGCTTCCGTTCTATTGCATGATCATGTCTGCGATGTGTGGACCAGGATGTCTCCCTCTCAATGGCTCTGTTTGCCTGGCGCATTTCAACGTACATGTGCGCTGCTTCGCTACTGTCCTTTTCTCCATAGGGCCTACAGTTTCTATTTCTTCTGTGGCCATGTAGAGCCTGGAGCAGGGCTTTGACTTCACATGTGACAATCGCAGACTACTCTGCATCAATTCTGGCCACTCATGGAATGCAGAAGTAGTTTGCCATATCGTATCAAACTCTCAAGGAGAGCATACTTGTCCTCTCGGGCACCACTCCCCCACTTTAGCGGCACATGTAGCGTCTTCGCCAGCCCCGAAACATGCAGATGAATTACGCCACACAGGAGCTGCTATCAACATTAATTTATTCCTCAGCATATACTCCCACGCTATATAATACATCACACTTCGCGTTATCCACACTCTAATATCTACCCGCATATTAAAAGTTTCCTTTACAGAGTCTGCCCAGAACCACGAGGGTCCGAGAGCGCAAAACATCAATATGCTACAGACTGTTCATGTTTATAAATGTGCCATTGATGAATATTACCCTGTATTCACTCAAGGGGGAATGGGAAGGTACTTATTGAGTCACCAGAAGGGAGATTACTAAGGCCCTGACAAACGGATATGGAATATTTCCATTGTATATCAAGTATGTCGGAATGACAGTATGTTAAGGACGTTGGACTACGCAGGACTTTTATTTAAGCAATAGAACTACATTGGAGCGTTCGAATGGTAGTGAGGTTGTGGTAGTAAGACTGTGTGGCACTTTGGACAATGAACTTAGTGATGCACTTTGGACAATGAACTTAGTGATGAGTGAGTAAGGCGGTTACAGGTTGCCGCCTGTGGTGTTAAAGTGGTGTATCTCCATCATCAGAGAATCAGTGTAGGGCAGATGTGAAGGAACCTAAAAGTGTAAAGGTAGTGAGGCCTTTACGTGGCCATAGAAAGTGCTGTGCCCCCATTATTCAAACTTCTAATTTTTTGTCTTCAGTTTTACTTTGTCGAGAAACATAATATGGCATTTCTTAAGGCTGTGAGTGATGGCACTTTATGCCCTGGGGTTCTCTAATAAGGTAAATAAGTTTATTTGAAAAGTGTGATGAGATAATTTTAGAAATGATGGATTTTACTATTCTGAAGGAGTTTTGTGGCTCTGTGCTTCTATTTAAGGGATGACCCTTTGAGAACTTTCCCTTTCCGACCATGTGTGCATCTGAATGGTGGAAATCTCATTAAAGGAATTCATAGAGATCTATCAGCTGATGTTATGTGTAATAATCATCGACAAGAGGGTATCTGAACCTCTAAGTTAGGCATCTATGATTACCCTGTCAGAAGCACATGGGGTGGTACAATGTAAAAGTGAAGGGACATGTTATGCTTTCAGTAGAGAGAGGATCTGGTTGGGTTTCCTGTGGTTGATCATGTAACACAAGGATGTCACAGGTGATGGATTTTGTCCAGCCACATCTTTTTAATATATGGACAGTAGTGCACTAGGGACAACCTGGTGGAATCAATGGAATTAATGATTACTTATTATAAGCAATTTGAGATATTGTTATGTTATATTACACTGACCCGCTTATATGAGATTTCTTTCTGGTTATGTTTAGTACAAACCCCACATGCATTTTTGTAAAGAATAAGGACATAGGAGCTAGGCCCAGAAGTAGGTGTTTATCAGTTGCTTATGCCACTAAAATGAGTGTTGACCATCTTTTGAGTCCCCCGGCTAAAATACAACGACAGAAGACAAGAAAAAGAATGGTCTCCCCGTTGAGTTGTTAAGAGGATTTTTGGAGGAGGAGGAATGTTAGTTTTGAGAGTATGAGATTCTATGTGTTTGGTAGGAATGTGAGAAAGGTGTAGGGTTTGTAATGATTAAACATGATTTTATTGAAACAATGAAATTATTAATGATGTAGTGATGTGTGGACTAATGATGTTTTTTATACTCTAAATTATGAAAAGACAAACATATTAAAAATGTATAGATGAAATAAAATGTATTGAAGATATTAAGGGGTCACTTTCTATTGGGCATTAACTCCCTGTAAGAATTATACAGGCTATGCAGGAATGCTTTTTGAAATTGGATGTACTATTTCCCACGTTCCCGAGACTAAAATAAATTGTGTTAGGAGTGCCCTTTATGACATGGTCAGGGACCGAAAATAGGCCTCTGTACTAAAATGAAAGTGTCCTCCATTTGTGAATCAGATAGTTAAAAATGTGTCCCACATTTGCAGATCTGGGTATTTGTGCTTCTTTCAAGCAATATATGTATTCATATCAGAGTAGAAAACGGCCAACCTGAATGTTAGACCTGGCACCATTGGCGTGGGTCTCCCTTCCATTTTTACTGTTGCCTCATGAGTTTTTGCTGGTGTTAGATGCTTTGGGCACTGTGCCACTGCTGTCCAGTGCCACAGTGCGAGTGACCCTACTGTAATTTGATGTATTGATTAGTGGTTTCATGATTGGATGTCTGGTTTACTTGTCAGACCCTAGTACAGTGCACTGAGTGTGCCCAGGGCGTGTAAATCCAAATGCTGCTAGTGGGCTTGCAGCACTGGTTGTGCCATCCAGAGAAGCGGCCTTGTAAAATGTGTCTAAGGTCTGCCAATGCAGAGCCTGCGTGCAGTCTGGTACTGTCATGCTGACTGGGAAAGTGCATGCACTTGCTAGTCCCTAAACCTTCCCTTTTCCTCATATTAGTCACCCCTATGGTTGGTCCACGGGCAGGGTGCATTGTAAGGATAAGGTAGGACAGGCCCTGATGTGTGTGTCATGTCCTAATAGTGAATTACAGCCATTTTCGTTGTTCACTATTGTAAGGCTATCTGTTCTTCATAGGCCGAATGGGCTGCTAGATTATTACATGTTTATAATCCTAACAGACACAAAGAACATGGTAGAAATTCAAGTTTAGTATATCTGGACTCAGAATAATAAAACACATCTGTTACTGAAGTTTATTGTAATATTCTGTGTTTGCAAATAACACTTTTAGAAAGTGGGTATTTGCTTGCCTAACCATTTAAGCCAGCCTCTGCGAGGTTGTGTATTCCTATGTCTAGTTTTGTGAGTGATAGGGCTGGGGGATTCAAAGAGACACGCTGGGGCAGCCCAGTGGTGAATAGAGAGCTCTGCATCTAGATGGGAGGGAGGAGTTGCACCTGGGACCTGAATAGGGCTGGGCCTTCCCTCTACAACGCCTGCTCCACCCCCTGTGGTGCGTCTGATGTCTCTGCCCTGCACACTGAAAGAAGAGAAGGAAGACTGTTCCAGGACTGTACTTGCCTGCCACAATGCTGGCTCCACCTCCTGTGGGGCGTCTGATGTGCCTGCCCTGCGCTGTGAAAGGAAAGGAGAAGTCTGGTAAACAGAGTGCGTCAGAACTGGTTTTAACTGGGCACAGGCCCCACTTCCCTCCGAGAACCAGGAATTTGGGGTATAAAT
Source organism: Lissotriton vulgaris (assembly GCF_964263255.1). Lineage (NCBI taxonomy): Eukaryota > Metazoa > Chordata > Amphibia > Caudata > Salamandridae > Lissotriton > Lissotriton vulgaris. Next base: position 274,205,268 of record NC_141688.1, read on the forward strand.
ATTGGTACCCTGATCCCATGAAATTAGATCACTTACAAGACAACACCTCTGCTGTGGAGAGGAACCTGAAGAAACTGAGGCGAGGCTATTCCCAAGCTGAAGTGCTGCTTGGGGGATTGGCCTGCAGTGGTTGCCTGACTCCCAAAGAGAGGAGAAAGAACTTTGTGGACTTTACTTTCAAATTGTGCAAATATCTCCAAGGGCTTGGAAGAGAGCTTGCCCCTGACCGTAGTCCCAGGACCAGTGGACTTGACGAGCCTTTGTGTATTGCTGCTGGAAACACTGTTTCAGTGGCTACAGAGGCAGGGAGCTGTGACCGACTCTCATGACCGGCCCGGTGTCCTGAAGGCCCCGCATCAAGCAACTTCCGCCTCGAACAATGCAAGCTCTGAGCTCACAGACTCTGTCCTGACGCCGTCTCCAAGCCGTTGCTAGCACCGCGACTGGTGGACACCGCGACGTGCAACGCCTTGCTACACCGACTCGTACTGGTCTGACCGACGCGGTCAGTGCTGCTGACTTGGAGTCCCGTGAATGCACCGGGGTTGGGCACCGCCTCGTACTCTATGTGACGCACCACCTGACTAGCATCGCTGACCGGACTGATTGATGCCAGCTCCCAAACTCCGGCTCTGTCGCCGCACCGCAAGTTGCAAGCACCGCATCGAAGCACCGTCTCACCCTGCAACGCACGCCTTGGATCCACCGACTCTGTCAACGGGCCTCTGCATGCACGCGCAGCAAGGGATAAAGCGTCCTAATACGGGACGCACACCGTAACAGGCTCGCACATCCGTGCCAGCGGCCTCAAGTAAAAGGTACTGTGACTGAATCTGTCGACATTTGAGTGGGCCCGTACCGATGCAGGTTCGCTGGATTTGCTAGACTCTGTGGGCTATATTATCAAGAACAGGCGATAAAATTATCGCTGCTTTATTGGCAGGAAACTGTAGATTAAGCAGCGATTATGGGCTTGCTAATATGTCCTTGTGAATTCCCACAGCAGCCCCGGTTCTGGTGTTAACCTGGGCTGCTATGGGAATTCACAAGGGCATATTATCAAGCACATTATCGCTGTTTTAGCGGCAGTGCCCTGCTGATAAAGCGCCGATAATTTTATTGCCTGTTGTTGATAATATGCCCCCCATGTTATTTCAACAACGCTGTAGCCAGACCGGGCTACCGACTCGCACAGAACCTTGATTTAAGCCATTTTAACCAGAACTCTTGAAATCTAATAGTACTGTGGATTCTTTTTGTCGTTTATTGGTCTTGTGGGAACTCTATATAAAATATACTTAATTTTGATATAAAACTTTGTGTGGTGTCCATTTGTAGTGTTGTCACTGTGTTACTGTATGTGGTGACAAATGCTTAACTTACAACGCCTCTGAGATAAAGCCTTGCTGCTCGTGCCAAGCTACCAAGAAGATGAGTTGGGGTTATTTTAGGAGTGTAATCCCTTATCCTGACTAGAGGAGAGGGTCCCTATTTGTCACAAGTACCTACCTGTGCCAACTAGAGACCCCAAATTCTAACACTGAACATAAACCAGGCCCACAAACAGCTAAACAACATTGGTAAAGCCTTAAGTCTGGTGTTTTCCGCCAGCATTTGAACAGTTCTTGTTATTTTATGTCATGGTTTTTGAGAAACAGTATTGTACGGTGTGCTGCAAGCTGCTGGGCCCTGAATAAAGATATTGGTTAAACAAAAAATTCTGTTTTAGTCTCAAAAATCCCATATTGCTATAGTATTCCCTCGCACTGAAGGGACCTACTTTGTTTGTGAATGTGTTCCTTGTGAGAGGACAACAAGCAGTAATTCATAGTGAAGTCAGCCAATGGCTGAAGTGGGCTCACACCTTACCCCTTGATGCATGCGGGATTGGGTGGGCAACAAATGTGAACGGCACAACCAATGACTAATGGAGGAAGTTTGGCAGAAAGCCCTATAAGCTATGTTATACACATCATTTTAAAAAAATCAAAAGGTGTTGGCTAGCACAGACCTAAAAAAGCCAATCAGTCTGGCAAGAAAAAGTTTAAAGAAAGAAAGAAAGGAAGGAAGAAAGAAAGAAAGAAAAAGGAAAGAAAGAAGGAGGCATGAAGAAAGAGAGGAAGGCAAGACAGAAAGAGCAAGGCAAGGGAGACAGAATTAGGCAACTGGGAAAGAATAAGGCAGAAAAGAAAAAGGAAGGAAAGAAGAAGATGAGAAAGTAAGATAGAGGAAAGAATGAATGAGGAAAGAAAGAGGCAATGAAGAAAGCAAAAAAGGAAAGAAAGAAAGGTGGAAAGAATGAATGAAAATGTACTGAAGGAAAGAAAGAAGGAATGACAAACAGACCGAGTTGCAAGTGATAAAGCTGAAATATGCCCTGTGCCCACATCTGGTAGAAAGCATCCTGCTATACCATCAGGCTCCACAAACAAACAAAATACTGAAATGATAATAAAGTAAAACGAAAAAGACTCGCATTAAAGGGATCTACCTTGTGTTCAGTTGTGCTTCTTGGAAAAAAGGCAAAATGCAGTCACTTAAATTGCAGTTAGCCAGTGGCTGAAGTAGACTGACCCATTGCCCCGTGCTGGATGCAGTAGTGGGTGGACGTCAAATGCGAATGGCACAACAATAGACCACTGAGAGAAGAGAGATGGCTGGATACCCCGTTAAAGTATATTATACATTTCATTTTAGTAATATCAAAAGGTCTTGGCTAACACCATACCTAAAAACCGGCCAATACACTGAACAGTCAGACCAGCATTTCGGGTGCTGCCAGCTTGTGTGGAACTTGGAAAAGCACATAATTCTAGATTCAGCAGGCATAATGGGAAATACCAAGTGGCATATCAACAATGGCCTTATCTCCGCTCTTTTGGCTTTAAAAGAAAAAAAAGCAAAGATAATACTATGGCCCTATTTACAAGTCGGTGCTAACAAGCATAAGCACATGATAGCAACCGTTTTCCAGATGCCTCGCTTTGCATCTTTAATGAGATGCAAAGTGGGCGTCACTGGGTAGTACTACATGTAAATTATCGATGATGTGCACATCGCGATATTTACAAGGAGGCCCGCGCATTTTAACAGACTTTAGTTTTTGGCGAAAACCGCGTTTTTTGCTAAAAACTAACATCTGCTAAAATGCCGACTTACGTATACTTAACATTGTGGGTGGATTTTGCTGATACGATCACAGGGTCGTATCAGCTAGTTTATCACCATGGAAAATCAGCGATGTTCCATGGAAAACACCGCTATCCCTGGAATAATTATCGCATTGCGCTATGCGTTGTTAATGCAGCGCTAGCATGGCGATAATTTCCAGCGATAAAAAATGTCACGCTAAATGCGGCCAGCGATAATTAGCGCTGCCGCTTGATAATATGCTCCCAAGTGCATTATTAATACACCGATTTTATGTCCTATCCATAATCGGAGATTCATACTGGAGATTTAGAAATAACGGGTAAGTACTTACAACTGGAAAACCTTTTGTGTGTCAGAAGGCAATATATGTCAACATACTATTCTGTGTAATGTAAACATACCCCAGAATTCCCCACGCCCATGAATCTAAGTTTATTTTCTTTTTTTGCTTCACTTATAATATGAGGGGCTATCTGCCTTGATTGATCATCCTCTCACTATTCATATCCTGTGTAAAAAATGTTCTATTTTATCACTGTGTCCTGTTCTAAAGTTAGCAAATTCTCATTTTTAATGCAGGCTTTTGAATGGACTTTTGCCAGCCTGCAATGCTGGGGGAGATTAATGGCACACTGTTATGACTGTAATGCCTGCACACACATTATGCTTTTTGCTTACAATTTGTCCTTGAAGTGTTTTACAAGGGCTGTAAATTGACCTATCAATGCATATAACAGCTCACCTCAGCACGGATGGGCTGGAATCTCTCCTTGTTACAGGGTAATTGAGCACCATGCATGTGCAGAAGAAGAAAGATGGCTCGCATGAAATTTATTCTGGGCTGTAAATGGCTCTGCAAGGATTTAGCCTTCTCACTTTGCATTTTGGTTTTAACTGTTTTTGTTTGATATTCAGATCATTTCGCAGTTTACGGCCAAGAGAAACGTAAGTGCTCGATCACTCTCCTTTAAGTGAGACTGCCGTTTTAGGCAGATGGAAAGTGAAACTAGAACCTGGGTTGTAGAGTACTGATGAAGTTACTCTCCACAGTCTCTCTTTGAAACGGGGGAGCCTCGACTCTCCACAGTCTGTCTCTGAAATGCTCTCCGACGGGAATTTAATGTCGAAGGAGGACACACAGCCTTAGCTTTTTCTGAAAACTGAGATGACTGAACATGTCTTTACAGAACAGAACAGAGGGCAGAGGCAAGCATTTTTTGTTGCATTTGTCTGCCCCATGCAAGTCACTGCTCATCAAAAGTTTTTAGGAGACGGCCTCTGTACATGAATTTACCTTGAACTTCAAAGAAAAATCTGCAGGTATGCTTTACCACTATGAAACACCTATAAGGACAAACCATGGATGCTGTATGTAAACCAACTTAATATCAGGCATCACTTTTTTCCCCCCAGTTATTTAAACAAGACGCGCGTTGGGGCAATAATACCCCCAGCTTAGTCAAGTTACAACCTTATCCAAGTGTGACCCTGATATGTGACACCCTTTGGAAGGGTATTTCAAACTCTTCCTTTTATCTCTTTCACTCACTATATTTCAAGCATTCCATTCGTCAACCCCGAAATTCCAGAGCACATGCTAATATGCTGTTTTTATAACTAGAATTGATCATGGCTCCATGACACAATCATACATCTGCCTTTTTATCTTTATTTTTACACAGTGCCCCCCCTCCTCATTGTTCTTGCCCTGAGGTAGACCTTCACCCTATACCCACAGGCCCAACACAAATGTCGAAACGCGTCGGCATCAACTAAGCAGTGGTCAGGAGTTCCTCATTAAAAAATATAAATAAAGAAAGTAACGCTTACCTGAAGGCGAGTAGACATATCAGGCATTCTCTGACCACTAAATAAGGTTATTGGGTATCTTTTGAACCCCGCATTCCTTTTGAGGGCCAGAATCAGGCCCCCAGCTCAAAATATATAATTTTGAATGTTTAAAAATCCCAGTGACTTTTCTATGTGATTGTAACCATATCATTTTTATTAATGTAACACTCCTTGCCAACCTCAATGCCGCTGCCTGCACCATGGCCTGAGGGCACTGCTCTCAAGTTACTTGACGCATCAACCCATCCCACACCACAGCTGTGGCTTACCGTCAGTGGCGTCATTGACTCTAGATCATTTACCGACAACAGTGCTTCAGCAATGATGACAACGCTTCTTGCAGTGTGACCTGCCAGCCTGCGACATGCACCGCCCCATTCCGCACAGCTTCTCTAGTCTCCTTGACACCGCTGGAGCTCTCACTGAGCCTCTGCCTACACCGCGACCTGGGGGAAGTGCACGCCGCACCGCTCCACTACACACCTCACCCCCATACGCCTGTTAGTAATCCTGACTTCAACCTTGCAGAGTTTAATCTGCAGTGTGTGTGACTTCAAAGACCCGCTGACTTCTGAACCGACCTCCAAGGTACTGTCTACAGGTCTTCCAGACACCGTATCTTGTTAACGACCAGCGGTTGGCCTGTACTGCTGGATTTGTCTGTTCCCTACACCGTGATAGCCCCGATTTACATGAACAGAGTGAAAATGTTAGTCAGATTGTAGTTCAATCCAAACACAGCCTTAACAATATGAAGTGAAATCCAAGCCCAGCTACACTCCATGCATTGGATATTGCCAAGATTGTTTTTGTACCACCACTTTTTATCATCTTGCATGCTAAATAAAATAGTGTTGCGAACAAACATTTTACCTACAGAAAGTCAAGAATTTGTAAATTCTAATTGTGTAGAACTCCAGATTTGTGCTGGATAATCTGTAAAACTATACGGATTAACACAGTGATAATCCAGTGCTAATCCTAATCCTAATCCAATGCATCAAAAATTGCTAGAAAACAGACATTTGACAGTAGTAGATGTAGTGCATTTGTGATGTGGTAGAGTGTTCTATGTAAAGGAGCTAGTCTCCACCTAATTCTGAGGCGTGCCGAAGCCTCCCTACATTTATCATACTTGATGCCACCCTCTAAACCTGAAAGGGCTTTGCTTGTATATGTGTGAGGTTCCCATACTCAGAACAGGTCCAGGAATTGAAGAGGTGTATGCTACCCTCAATCATAGCATGTTCTGCACGTGCAGACGTGTAGGCTTCCCACAGACAGAGCAGCTCCAGACCACCTCCTCTATGCGCTACCTATAACATCACACATTACCTCATTGATGACAACATATGTGCGATCAATGATGACATCACTTATAAAATTACCAATTACATCACTTCCTGTATTAAAACAAAGATATATAAAAGTGTCTAAAATCGTATGGGCTCTGTGCTATTTTCTGAGACAAAGGACCTCATTTATGAAAAGTGAAGCATCGCTGCGTGAAAACAGCGATGCTTCACTTTTCATTGCACCTTCCTTGCGACACCAATGATGCATCATATTTACATTATGACGCATCATTGCGCAAGGGGTTACAGATACATCAGTATTTCTGACGTATCTGTAAGCGCAAAAGTGACGCATTGCTGGAGTGTGTTACAAAAGTGACGCAACTCCAGCAATGCGTCCTTTCACAAGGGGCTTGGCCTGCGTCAGTCTTACGCCTGCTGTGAGGCAGGCGCAAGATTTTGACACAACGGCGTCCTAGAAGTGACGCAGTGAAATCTCATAGGTTATGGTTATGGAGGCCCATGTAAATCGGGCCCTCACGGAGCATATGACCCTAGTGAATGTCCTGGATCCCACGCAGAATGGGTTTCGTGCTGGCCACAGCACTGAGACGGCCCTTCTGGCAATGGTTGAGCATCTGCGGAGTGTGCTCGATGCAGGTCAAACGGCAGCGCTTATTTTATTAGACCTGAGCGCTGCCTTTGACACTGTTTCCCATCGCATCTTGCTACACCGCCTGCAGGACATTGGCATCTGTGGTTCTGCTCTGCAGTGGTTCCGCTCCTTCCTTAGTGATCGCTCCTTCTGCGTTGCCACCCCTCCATTTCAGTCCAAGCACCATCCTTTGGACCTGGGGGTCCCTCAAGGCTCCTCGCTGAGTCCCACGCTTTTTAATCTGTACGTGCAGCCGCTGGCTGAGGTCGTCAAGCAATGGGGCCTAACCATGGTCTCCTATGCTGATGACACTCAGTTGGCGGTTACGATCAGCGGGGATGCCAAGCAGGATGCCCTCAGGTTCCGTAGTGGACTGAGAGAGGTGGCCAGCTGGATGAATAACAACTGTCTCCAGCTGAACGCGACAAAAACTGAGGTGATGATCGTTGGCAAGGAAGTGGACCACTGGGGGGACGAATGGTGGCCTCCGGAGCTGGGATCAGCGCCGGCCCCTGTCCTGGAACTCAGGAATCTGGGAGTATGGCTTGACCACACGCTAAGCTTCGTGACTCACACGAAGAGAGTGGCGGCCTGCTGTTTCGGAGTATTACGCGGGCTAAGACCCCTGTTGCGATTCTTTGATGCCCCTACTAGACAGCTGGTCATTCAAGCAATGATCATCTCGCGGCTGGACTACGCCAGCTCACTCCTTTTAGGAGCGAACCAAGCCGAGATCCTTCGCTTACAGCGAGTCCAGAACGCGGCGGCTAGGGCGGTGGTCGGTCTGCCTCGAACCTGTCCCACCTCTAACACTCTGCGGTCCCTGCACTGGCTCCCGATAAGCAAGCGTATTCAATTCAAGGCTCTCTGCCTGGTTTTTAAAATCTTGAGAGAGCTGGCACCCGGGATACTCAACACACTGATCTCTCCCTACGTTCCAACCCGCTCACTACGATCCCTTGGACAGTCCTTGGTGGTTGTCCCCCGTTTTAGACTTAGTCGGATGGGAGGTCGCTCCTTCCGCGTAAAAGCTGCAACCCTCTGGAATGCGCTCCCCTTGGAAATCCGCCTCTCGAATGATTTACTATCTTTTCGTAGGGCTTTGAAAACCTTCCTGTTTTAAATGTTCCCTGCTTTTATTGCTCTGTTTGTTACTGGTCCAAGTGTTGTGTTGTGTTTTCCTTTCCCTGCGCCAGGACGCTCCTTCGCTGGAGCAGCTGCGCGCATTAAAATGCAAATAACATAACATAACATAACATTGTGTCACTTCTACGACCCTTTCTTGCGTCAATACGCCCCCCTTGCATACATTATACCTGACGCAGGTATAATGTGGCGCAGGGGTTTACAAAGTGACGCATCTACCTAGATGCATCACTTTGTAAATATGGTGCAACAAGGTGCATTTTTTACGCCACTGGTGAGTCACAAAAAGTGACGCACCAGGGGCGTAAAAGTGACGCAAGGGCTCATAAATGAGGCCCAAAGACTTTGTAAGTATTGACCCACACCACACTCAGACTTGCGCAGGAGCACACACTTGCAGCATTTCACTCACTTAGACAACCATTAATGAAGCCAGAAGTACAGAGACATACTCAGAGCCACACCACTTGTAAGGTACCACTGTCTCAGATCCGGAGTCACACCCGGAAGTATACATAGGAGCATCTACTTGACCAACACATTTCACACACACACACTCACGGTCCGGGCCGGCATGTTATGGCGGGGCAGAGGTGCAGGTGGTGGGGCATAACTCTTACAAGCCCCTCCACCCCAGGAGAATCATTATAGCTGCCAGGCTTGGGGTACCTGCATGCATGCGAGCATCACTGCTGTCGGGAACAGGGTTCCAGTTAGGACAGTATTGTAGGGGGTGAGGGTACAGTGTATCAATCTTCCTTACTCTCATTGGTGGCATTATGCGTGCCAGGTTTGGGGTCTCTGCACTTGGGGAATTGCAGGCGGAGCTGCTGGGTTTGAGGTCCAGGCATATGTCTGCTAGGCTTGGGATCTCGGCATTTGGGGTTTAGCAGGCGGAGTGGCTGGGTCCATGTAAACCAGTATTTTAAGGTTTGGGAGAGAACTGTATAAAGCTGCCCCGGGTTCATGTGGGTCTTGCTTGCTGGGCTTGGGATCTCAGCAGAACCATTACAGCAGGGTTGGGGGTGGCAGCATAACCGCCTGCCAAGGTTGGGGTACTGGCAGACCAGTATTGTAGGGGGTGGGGAACACTTTAAAGCAGCTCCTACACCCCATGGGGTCATTATGACTGTCAGTCTTGGGGTCCCGGGAGGAATGTTAAGGCAGTGTTAGGGTTGAGAGCATCTTTGCCTGTCAGTGTTGGCGGGGTCCTGGCAGGCCAGTATTGTAGGGACTGTGGGAGCACTGTATACAGTTGTCGCTCATGCGTTTGCTCGTAGTTTAGTGCAGTCTGGCACCTGTTTAGATCAGGCTGATTGCCCCACTGGGGGTCCGTTTCACAAACCTCTACCAGCACCCAAGACACACCCAGTATCCATGCAAATGTATGTAAAATACCTACCTGATGCATTACAGGCCGAAATAGAACATCTGACTGCATAATGTAGTAGGAAGGATGTAAATATTTCTATCACTGTAAATGAAACACCAGTGAGATCCAGCAGGGACAATACGTGGGGCTGCAGAACTACAACAACCATTCTGCGGGGCTTATTTATGAGCCCTTAAGCCACTTTTATGCTGCCGGTGTGTCCATCTTTGTGACGCACCAGCAGGGTAAAAAATGCGCCTTGTTGCGTCATAGTTACAAAGTGATGCATCTAGGTGCATGCGTCACATTGCAAACCCCTGCACCACAGCATACCTGCGCCAGGTATAATGTATGCAGAAGGGGCGTTTTCACGCAAGTAAGCCTCCTAGCAGTGAGGCAGTGAAATCTGTGAGATTTCACTGCCTCACTTCTAGGACGCAAATGCGTCAATATCTCAAGCTTGCCTCACATCAGGCGTAAGACTGACGCAAGCACATTTGAAATGGGACTTGCCCATGTGTAATGAAACATTTTGACACACTCCTGCAATGCGTCATTTTTGCGCCAACAGATATGTCAGAAACACTGATGTTTCTGTAACTCCTTGCGACATGATGCGTCATACTGTCAATATGACGCATCCAGCATGTAGTAAGGAGTGCACAATGAAAAGTGACGCATCGCTGTTTTCACGCAGCGATGCGTCACTGTTCATAAATGAGGCCCTGATGTATTAGAAACCTGCAATGCATTTTTATTTCCACCATTTTTCCAGAATATGCTTTACAAGATTATTAAGTATTGCAGTGCCGTAGTGTGTATCTGCAGCTATTCTGCTACTTAAATGAGAACATTGTGTGATGATCTAATACAGGGAAGGAAGGCTGGGTTCAGGGGCTTCCAGTCAGAGATTCATGCTACTCACTGGATGATGCTATCACGGAGGCTTTATCATCTTCAGCACAAGAGAAGAAGGCTTTTAACTCTGTTGTGCACTGTAGCGCGCTCTCTACGAGTGAACATGAACTCAAACTAAAATGTATCCTGTTTTGTAGCTACTGTGGCATGAAAGAGAAAGTGAGCCCCGCTGTGTCCTTCAGCAGGTGGTTTTCTGTTGAGGCAGTGAAAGTGATTCTCTTCATGTGGTAAAACGCTCACAGGCCTTTGAAAACACATTGATATTGAAGTTAAAAACGTACACTCTACCGCACCCTTCATTTTTACAAGTGAACATGACTACACTAGTTGACTTCATAATAAAGTGAGAATCGGAAAACACGTACAAGAATGTTGACTTATAAGTAAAACTACAACTTGAAAAAAACTGCGGAATGCTTTCAACAAATTTGGTGCAGCAACATGCTCACTGCTGGAGGGTTTTCTACTGGGAGTAAAAGAGCTAAAAAATATAAGTTCTGTACATTTCATGCAACAATGCATGGTCATTGGAAAGCTATGATGTCACCAGTGGCGGCTCGTCTGCTAAGGCGGAGGAGTGTCAGCCCACTCCCCAAAAGGAAAAATAAAATGACAATAAAGTATCGTTCTTACCATTTTGTTTGTTCTGTTGAAGTCAGTGGCTCTTGTGGCGGGGCTGGCCAGAGCAGGGAGAGGCGCGCTCTGCACTCCTTACACATGCATGGCTGCTTGGCCGGCCCTCTCAGACCGGCCACACAGTCCTGCGCACTCTGCATCTTCCCCACCGGGCTTGCTTTACACAGCCTGGTGAGGAACATTCAAGGCCTCCCAGTCCCTGTCTGGCAATAACTGTGCCTCTAACAAAATCTTAGTGTGCAAGAGGTAGGATACTGAATCACTGTGAGAGGGGCATAATATAAATAACTGTCTCTATGTATGCCTATGTCTATATCTCTGCACTTTAAAGTACCTTGTTATGTTACTGGAGTATGGCACAGTATGGATTATTTTGTGTTGTGGTTGCGAGACCTCACCATGTAATTAGGGGGCATATGTAGGTAGGCGTTTGCGATTCGCAAACGCCGAAATTCGCTGAATTTCGGCGTTTGTGAATGTAGGTGGCTGAATTTCGCTGAATTTCGGCATTTGCGAATGTAGGTGGCACTTAGCAAAATAAGGAATCACAAAAATTGCAATTCCTTATTTTGCTAATAGCATTTAAGGAATCGCAATTTTGCGATTCCTTAAATGCTAAGTGTATGAGGTGCCTTAAAAATTGCGATTTTGGCATAAGAAATCGCAAAATACCACCTACTTCAAGTAGATGGTATTTTGCGATTTCCTTTAAAAATGCATTTTAAAACAAAATTCAAAGTGCCATGTGGCGCACAGACATGCCCTTAGGGCATGTATGTGCGCCACATGTACTTACAGGCAAATTCCAGGGGTGCAACAGGTGTCCCTTTGGATACCCTGGCACCCTTGGAATTGCGATTCTCAAATTGCGATTCTCTCACAGAAAATCGCTATTTGAGAATGTATCCCCATTCTTTCCTATGGGCCTTTTGGCCCATAGGAATGAATGGGACACTCATTCCTTAATTCCGATTCGCAATTTGCTAATCGCAAATAAAGAATGCTAGTGATTCACAAAAAAATGTGAATTATTACCTACATTCCATTTTGCTATTGTTAAATAGCGATTCCTTAAAAATCGTTATTTGAAAATCGAAAAATGGAAATTACCTATATATGCCCCAATGTCATAATCCTTATCAAATCCAGTAAGGAACTCTAATAAAACCATTAGCTTAGTCTTGGGTAGCTGTTGCACAGAGCAGTCAGGCTTAATAAAAGGAACAAGTGAAAGGATTTAGAAGCAGCAAAGCAGTTAATAAGTATGAAACACGACACAATAAAAACCTGACGCCAATTTCTAAAAGTAGAGTGCATTTTTATCTTACAATAGACATCAAAACAACAAAACTCTATGGAGGAAAAGCATGGATATGATTTTGCAAAGGTAAGTAAATTCTTTTTTTATAAAGAACCAATAAATTGTTGTAAGCAGGTAAGCAGTTTAATAGCCAGCTGGCTAGAATGGCTACGTGTCATTATATGGATGGTCCACAATAGGTCAGAGGCCAGGCACAGGAACCATTCAGGTCCAGGGAGAAATGTACTGGTTGCTTACAGCATTCTTAAGGTTCTCAGTGTCTTTTTCTTCTTTAAAACAGTGCAGCCAATCAGTGGTGCTGATGTTTAGGAAGTGGTCCTGATGCTGAGTATGCAAAGACGCTGAAGACATGGAAGAGAGGCTGGCAATTTTGCTGAAGCCACCCTGGTGTTCATGAACTGCAGGGGTCTTGTCTGGCCTCAGGGCTCTAAGCCTCAGAGCTCGACTCCCCACGATCCACTCACGGAGTCCAGTGCAAGTCCAGATGCCACTGGTACACTGGTCTTTCAGTTACAGGAAGTCCAGTGTTTGCTTGCAGGTAAGCAGATTCTTTTCTTTCTGGGAACCACTGTCCACTTCGACTATTGCTACTTTTCCCACATACTTGGGGATGAATCAATAATGCCAGCACCAAACGCCAAGGTCGGGCGTTTATACTGGTGCTATTGATTCATCTCGCTCCTTTACGCTTCGTCTTTATTTAGTATTTCCGAACTACCTGGCTTCACGATCGGCTACCAAGCCAGCAAGACTCCCCTGACCCCTGTGCAAAAGGACACAAACTTCTTTACCCCGCGCCGCCTGGCGAATCGAGGCTTCAACCACTCCCACGTCGGCTGAGTAGGTTTCATATGGCCTCTAACCAGTCCGTTGAATTATTTTCGGACCAAATACATTAGTGTATATAGGAGGTTTAAAATTGTTGGCATTTACTTGACAACACTCTAACATTCCACACTGGCGTTTGTTGGTCCTGAGGAGAATCCCTCGAGTTGAAGGGATTCGAAACGCGTAGACCATCGGGTCTGCCTAGTTGCCTGTGTAGTTAATTAATTTCTTTGCAATTCCCTGTTTAGCAACATTACACACAACTTTGCTTTTGTATATATTTTCTTTTGAATTAATTCAACTGTTTAAATTGAATTGAATATGGTGTATTTTAGACTATTTTTCATGTAGATATTGTTGGTGGCAGACTCATTACTCCTCCTTTGGTGCATTTATTCCCCACTTGAGTGAGTATGTGTATTGAGTGTATGTATGTGTGAGGTGAGGTATGATTCGGAAATGCTTGATTAGTGATGAATGAAGCCATGTGTGATCTTTGTTCATGTTCAGTGTCCACTCCTATTATTAGTATATAATTTAATTGTGATCTTTGTCTGAATTTCAAATGATTTCCTAAAGAGCAATTGCCTGAATAAACAGCTATTAAATAGCATTTGGTTGCATTGTAAAGTTGTTTTTGCATTCCGGAAATTTTGGTTTAAAAGAAGATATCAGTACTTGCATTTTCTCTGGTTGTTCAACAATGGCACAACTAGCTTATAAGGGGCCTCGGACCGCTGCACCTCTAAACGTATAATAAGGCCCATAGGTACTATGTCTAAATACATATCAAAATACAAAAGTGCATTTAAATGAAAGAAAAGTGTAAGTCAAACTTTCCATCCCAGCGCAAAATTCCAATAGGCCAATTTGAGCTTTTCAATAGCATTGCGGGGGAGTTCCAGAGGATTTGCCCAGAAGCCCCTTAGGCCTAACTTATATAACCATGTCTTTATATAAAGCACACCAAGGAATCCTATCAGCATACAACCCTCTAACAGGCCGCAAAGCCATTTCCTGTAGGACTCTTACTATATTGGATTAGTCTCAAGGGTGCAATATGGGAAATGGATCTCAGATTTACGTCCATGTGGATGGGGTGTTTGGGAGCCCTGAGGGATTTTTAATAGTAACATGAGGAAAATGTTCTCTGATCTCTCTTGCATCTCTAAGCTGCAATGACCCCAAACGTCTGACACATAAAGGTACACCCTCCATGCTTCACTTCTGCAAATTTCCATCGGGGGAGAAATGGGAAAAGAAGATGCCCCATCTGCAAACCTTATGATACACCCAGCATATTGTTTTAGGGACAGAGTTTTCTTCCTCAAGCTTCCAAGCTTCCTGAGCTTGCCATGTATGTTAATCTTCGAGTCGGACACTCAAATAGTCTAACACAGGGTCTCTCTCGAGAGCCTCCCCTTCTAATAGTATAGTTCTTTTTATTTTGCCCTTGCGATCCTCGAACACCATGTACTATGTTTTTTTTTTTAATTTCCAGCTCATAATCTCTACAATATAATGAGAACTTCTCAAGCAGCTTGGATAAACTAGAGGGGCTTTTAGATATCGACAAGGTGTCGTCGACACAAGTAGGCAGGGTTTCTTCATGTCATTAATCGTGGGGGAATCGTTCTTACAATAAAAAAGATACAGTAATTACCCGTTGATGTATAAAAGGAACAGCATGGGAGCAAGTAGGCCCACTTGGCGCACTCTTCTTTGAATTGGTATTTTGTTTGTCAGTTCACCCACAGGTACCCACCAGACCCTGGCATAGTTATCTGTATAAAGTTCCTAGGTTAGGGTCAACAGGCCACTTGGGACCCCTATCCTACACATAATCTGGTATAATTTGTACCTTGGGACAAGGTCAAAAGCCATTAGTAGTTTCCTATTTTGCAGGTCTACAGACTTCCCCTTGATGGATAAGAAGTGTTTGTTTTGGTCCCCTGTGCATATTTCTTGCCTAAACCTACTTGCAAATGGGATAATGCCTTGTTTTGCACAATCCAGTCCGATATTCCGTTGAGTATTTGGGAGCTAAAAACGTTCTGAATATTATGAATTAGACTTATGGGTCTGTAGTTGCTCGGGATAGCACTATCTCCTTTCTTGTGGATCAGTACTATTATGGCTCCCTTCTAGGAGTCTGGAATCTAGCCTCCTGCCTTCATGATGTTGGACACAGAGTTTATGTATGGGCCCCAGATCCGAGGTTCACTTTGGTAATGTTCAACAGGAATCTTGACTAGACCTGGAGCTTTACTAAATTTGTGGGCTAATACAACGAATGTGCTTTCTTTGAGACTAAATTCATCGTACTCTTTGTCCCCATGATCCACAACAGATATTGTTAAGTTAACTCCCCTTTCAGCTATTGGGGTCCTTGCCTAATAAAGACAGCCAAAATATGAAGCCCATCCTAAGAAGGATGTGGTAGTCTGGCCTCAACTTGTCAGTAGGCCTGTCCTGGGATACCAGCTACCAAAAACACTTGATATCTTAAGCTCTAGTTGCCATCAATAGGTTTTGTACTCCCTCCTAGTCAAAGCAATCTGAGATCTTTCCTTGCTTTTTTAGGCTTTAATGAGAGGCTTATTAAAATTCAAAAGGAAGGTTTTGGCCTGACAAAACAATTTATTTTGCCATGATGAGTTGGCAGATTTACCGCTGCCATACTAGGCTGCAATGGCTAGCCCAGAGTGATTTTTTTACCTTGTCATTGCCGTTATGGCACAATTATGTGCTGCAGTCCTCTAGTGCCATTTAAGTAACTAGCCCTGGGTACATCTTGTACAATATACTATGGACTAATAAGTATGTTAAATGAGGCAATCAGGCACTAGTGCACTGTACATGTCCTTTGGGTGTCAGAGCACATGCACTGTGGCCTGTACAAAGGGGCCCATTGCACTACAGAGTCAAAACACCAGCAGCATCAGTACAGAAACTCAGAGAAGTGATCATACAAATTGAGGTCCTTTCTTACCTGGCCCCCCTCCAATGAAATGTGACAATCAACTAACTCTTATCTTAACCCCTTTTGTCTCCAGTTCTGATTAAGGCCCAGTGAACTTGTCCCAGTTGGTCCTGGGAGACACAGGCTCTAATACCCACAGAGTCTGACCTTGCTAGAGGTCAACCAGGGAGTACATCTGATCATACCGCTGTTTCAGAAGCTTCTGGCTGGCCTCCGGATTCTTATTGGCCTTCATATACTCTGCTATGCGAAACCGCAGGCCTTCTACATAGTCCACAACATCTTGCTTGGGCTCACTGAGTGGTTTCTCCCAACCCACACAAACCAAACACAGAGAGTGCCCAACCAAAACCTTACCGGTAGGCAAAAAGTAGGCATTGTAGGAGAACAATCCATCTCCCTTTGTGTTTGTCAGGCAAATCTGTAGATATGCCTTTCATGGTAGTGTTAAACCACTCAACTAAACCATTTGACTGGGGATGATAGGGGGTGGTGAACTTGTACGTAACACCACATAGCTGTCAGGTGTACAGGCATGAAACTGGTACTCATACAAGAAATTACATCTATAGGGAACACTACCCTGGTGTAGACATCAAGTAGGAATATAGCCACTACGTTGGCAGTCAAAGTCCTAAAGGAAATGGTTTCTGGATATTTGGTGAATGGTCTACCACCACCAAGATAAATCGGTTTCCAGGAGCAGTTGGAGGTTCTAGAAGGCCAAGAGTGTCAACCCCTACCCTCTCAAAATGGGTCTTTACCACAGTTAGAGAGAATAAGGGAACTGTTGGTTGTTCCTCTGCCTTGCTGCTGACTCGACAGGTGACATAGGAGTGGCAGAACTCCTTTACTTTCTGTGACATCTGGGGCCAATAGAAATGGTCTATCAGCCTGTCCAACACTTTTGTCTGTCCCAAATGTCCAGCCAAAGGGATGTCATGGCCTAGGTTTAGTAGGAATTCCGTGTATTGCTCGGGACCATTACTCTGGTTGTTGCTACTGGTTTGGGGTCCCTTGGCTTACTCAGCTCTCCCTCTCTGCAGTAGACACAGTGGGTACAATTGACAAGTCTCTTTTCTTGCTTTTCAACCTGCTAATGTAGGTTTTTAAGGGTTAGACAGGTTCTCTGTCCTAGAGGGTCCTTTTGCTCTTTGCAGCTCTGCAAGCTCTGACAGGTAAGCATGGACCCACAGGATCCAGTGTCTAACCCAACGAGTCAGCCTCCTTCTTGGCAGCTTGGCCCT
This sequence comes from Lissotriton vulgaris, assembly GCF_964263255.1. Classification (NCBI taxonomy): domain Eukaryota; kingdom Metazoa; phylum Chordata; class Amphibia; order Caudata; family Salamandridae; genus Lissotriton; species Lissotriton vulgaris. Next base: position 274,222,673 of record NC_141688.1, read on the forward strand.
GGTAGCCACATACACCATATAAGGGAGACCCAACATTTATGCATTGGTCCTCCTATTAACATCTACCAAAGCAGAGTTTCCGAAGTCATATTCCAGCAGGATCTCCACTGGAATAACAGGTGACACAGCTACCTTCTTGAGGCCAGTAACTCCTCCCCCCGCAAAGTTTACCATTGCCATAGGGTGGCATTGGCAACCTTGTATAACAGATATGTACTACTCTGAAAAATCCATTGCATCCACCACTGTGGTTGGTACCTGTATCTTTCAGAGCTTCTACCCTCATGTCGTAACTGGTATGGCCGCGTTAGCGATTAGCTGAAACTACACGTTGTCCTCCTTAACTTGGCTGAAAACGAGAACGCCATTTTGAATACTGCAGCGGCCATCTTAGATCATAAGGGGCCTCGTGGCCGGCGTGTCCTTTAGTCCATTGTCCGTTTCACTGACCACTTCAGTCTGCCCAGCAACAGGCTATTTTTAGTACTGGTCAAGCTTGCACATGCGCAGTCCCAATTGACCAGTAAGCCTTTAGGAATGTGTGCCAAATTGACCAGCGGAGTTGTGCCCCCTCCAATGAGCTGGCGGTGTTCCAAAACATGACCATATATGTCTCTAAAATGTGTTCTCACTTGTGCCGCCTATCTTTTATTGCCCCAAACTGTATATAAATCGGGGTCACACCGGTGTTCGGTGTGATACCTCTTGCATTACCGAAGGGTGCTGTTTGAGTGTACCACCACCCCATGGGGTCTTAATAAACTTGTTCTTTGCCTTTTACAGTTTCCGTGCCAACAGTTCTTGAGTGTAAGTGGGTTATCTTCGGAGCATGTAGGCCTTGGGAACCCTGATTACTTCAAATTGGCGACCACGAAGGGACTCATCGGCGACTCGGATGCCCGAAGGAGAGGTCGTGACGAAGGCTTGGAAACTCGCCATGGACGCGCACTGCCACGAGTGACCCGAGTCTTGGCTGCCACGGTGTTTCTTCCTTTCCTTCCGATCTGACCTTCCAGGTGGCGCCGGTCTCCGACTGAGTTTTCGAGTGTCTGCGTTGCTGAGAAAGTGCCGTTTGGCTGATTTGGCTTACAAGACCTTGGCAGTTGGAATCTGGACATTTGAGAATTTGGGTAAGATTTGTGTTCGGTAAGGTAGTCTTTGGACGCTTACTGAAGTTCTATGATTTGTGATCGGTAAGGTAGTCCTCGGACGCTTGCCGAAGTCCTACGATCTACGTTTTGATTTGAGTTAGCTAACATTGTGATTTTGTGATCTTTGAACTTATATGTGTAGTGCACTTCACATAGGCAGGCATGTAGAGATGTTTCTCTAACTTTGTTTTTTTCCTTTGAGCGGCACAGTTGTGTGAAGTACTGTAAGTGCCATTTTGTACGGTGTCACGCTTTCGTGATACTTTTTGAACATGCCTGTTTTCAGCACACTCCGAGGGATGTGCTGTCTTGGAGAGGGTACCACAATTAGGTTAGCGGAAGCACAGCCGGCTCCCCCAGAGGGAACACCAAATCGTGAGATGTATATCAAACTAGGCCTTCCCCCTATTATGTACAGCAAATTATGGCATAAGTACACAAAGGCCGATCCCGAATTACAATGGCCTCTACATGGGTCGTTCGATTTACGAAAAGTACAGTTTGTGGAACAATGTTTGTTCCAACGCAGGTCTAGACAAAACATGTTTGACTGTGTGCGAATGTGGGAGAAAGCGGTGCGCGAGCGAATGAAGCGTGAAGTTGCCTTGGCGGACAAAGAGCAGCGCAAGGCTGCTCGGGATAAGGCTTTACAGCTTGAGGAAAAGGAGGCTCAGGAGAAGAGAGAGAGGGAGGAACGGGAACGTAAATTGCAAACGACTGGTCAATTTCCTATTCGCCGACCGCTTTATCCTGTCCTTAATAATGAAATTGATGATTTTTCATTGCTAGATCGGTCACCGCCTCCGTATGTTTCGCCGACGGCACCAGCTGCAGATTCGGAGGACGATGGACAGGATAAGTCAGAACAGAAGGGGGTATCTACTCTCAGGTTTACTGCGGAGAGGTCCGCACATTTACGTAGTTGGGCTCGTAAAGTGAATAAGAAGTGCGTCTCTCAGGAACAGTTGCTTGCGGAGAAAAGGGCGTGGTCGAATCTTGAATTAATGTATTTTTTATCTAGTTTGGCAGATGAAGTTGTTGCTGCGTATCGTGAACTTTCTGTCACGTTAGAACCTAAATCGTTGTCAGTGTATCGTGAGAATTTGGTTAAAGGTGTATTTGATCTTGCAGATGTTGATGACCTATTCACGCAACTGATCCAGCTGCGAGACGAAACGACGAAATTGCGGGAGGAGCGGAAAAGGAGGCAAAAGGAGTCCGAATTGGAGAATAACGGGCAGGCTAAGGAGTGTTCTCTCCGTGGTTCAGATAAGAGTTCTGCGTTGCATGTTATGCCTATGCGTGAAGCTGCGCCCTTGTATGTTCCACCTAAAGGGGAAGGTACAGATGATGATAAATTATCAAAAGATGCGAAAGGGTATTTTGTATATAACTGGGTATACACGCCTTGGAATAGAGCAGATGTTATGGCATTGAAAAATTCTTTACCTGATCTTCGGAAAAATCCGGCGGCATTTTATGAAGGGGTGGAAGGGGCTATTTCGTCTTGTGTGATGACTCTTGTGGATATAGATTTGTTCTTTGGGCTAATTTTACCACCTGATATGTGGAGGCAAATTCGTAAAAATAATGATGAAACAATATTGGGGGGCACATGGAAGGAAATAAATGCTGCCAATTTAGATAGGGAACCGGCATGTAAGCCTTGTCAGTTAATTCTAGATCTTCCGGCGGCTATCTTGAATAAATTAAAGACGCTTGTTCCCTCTAAAAAGATTGATTGGACTATGCTAACGTCGTGCAAGCAAAAATCCGATGAAACGGTCTCAGATTTCTTTACACGTTTTGAGGAGGCGTTCCATGATTACAGTGGTCAATCTTTAACAGATGATACGGGTCGGCATCTGTTTGTAGATAAGTATGTGGCTAATCTCCTACCGGAGATTGCAAAACGATTGAAGTCGAGTGAAAGTTCCTGGGCCACGGCGACCCCTGCGTCCTTGTTAACTATGGCTCAGTATTATGAGCGGCAGGAATTGGAGGCTAAAGAAAGTGTTGAGAAAAAGGCGAAGGAATTGAAAACGAAGGTGATGTTGGCGCAGGTTCGGGGACCACAGGGTAGAGGGAATGATAGAGGTAGACGGGGTGGAGGAAATACGTCGTATGGTCATACAGACATTGCGGAGGATCAGTGCGCTTATTGTAAGGAGTTTGGGCATTGGGCCGAAGATTGTCCAGTACTTCGTGAGCAGCGTAGTCAGCGTGGTCGAGGAGGTGGAAGGTCGAGAGGAGGTTATACGGGAGCGAGAGGTAGCGGAAGTGATCGTGGAAGGGTTGAGGAGAGGGGCCGTGGCCAGGATGAACGAAATACGTTTGATAGGCGGAATCAATATCAGATTTCGGAGGGAGAGAATGTGGAACACCATGATTATGTGCATGCATAGGACTGCGTAGGATGGGGTAAGGAATCAGTTGAAGTGCCGGTAGATCAGCAGGGTCCATATGTAACAGCGGGTATTCTAGGTTCTACTGATCAATTTCTTGTCGACACAGGAGCTACACGTAGCGCTTTGTCGAAAAACTTGGTTCCGAGGGCTCCCCTGTCTGGCGAAATGATTACATGTGTAGGGTTTGATGGCACACCCTCGCCCAGCCCATTGTCCAAGCCCCTTGCACTATGTTTCGACAAATACTTTAGTTTTGGTCAATTCTTGTTATCACCCCATACACCAGACAATATCCTGGGTATTGACTTGCTTAAATATTTTCGAGCAACGATACGTTGCGCCCCTGCGGGAGTGCGGGTTATCCTGAATGACAATTATCCTGACCCCGATAGGTTTTACGCCATCTTAGATGTTCCAGCTTTGGCCTCTCTACCGCATACGTTATGGGCGACCTCAGATACGGATGTGGGAGAGATGCGTATTCCAACAATACACATTACTGTTAAGGAGGGGGCCCCTCTACCACGAGTGCCACAATATAAGATCTCGAGAGAAGGTGAAATTGCATTGACACGTATTGTTCAGGATTTGATTTCTGCAGGGGTTGTGGAGGAGGTCCGTTATAATGTTTGCAACAGTCCTATTCTTCCGATCCTTAAGAGAGACACCGACGGCAAAATCTATCGCTTTATTATTGATCTGCGAGAGATCAACAAAATTGTCATTCCCCAATACCCGGTGGTGTCCGATATTACGACCTTGCTTACCTTGGTTCCACCAACGGCCACCACGTTTAGCGTCATTGATTTAAAGAATGCGTTCTTTTCCATCCCTGTTCATCCTGATAGCAGATACCTGTTTGGCTTTACGCTAAATAATAAATCGTATAGATTTTGTCGTGTTCCCCAAGGTTATACTGAAAGCCCTAGCATCTACAGCCAGGCTTTGAAAAGGCAGCTGGATTCTTTTAAATTGCAGTCTGGCGTTGCTCTCATCCAGTACGTGGATGACCTTCTGCTTGCTGCTGACTCTTATGCACAATGTGAACAAAGTACACTTGCGTTGCTTTCCTTTTTGGCACAGAACAATCATAAGGTCTCGAAGAAAAAGCTTCAATATTGTAGACCCCAGGTGACCTACCTCGGTCATCTGTTGTCTAAGGAGGGGCGTGCATTAACATCTGATCGAATTCAAGCAATTTTAGACACACCAGTTCCCCGCACGCAGAGAGATGTACGTGCCTTCATAGGGTTGACGTCCTTTTGTAGACAGTGGATCATGGGTTTTTCACACATCATAAAACCCTTGCTAGCGTTATTGTCCAAAGCTACACCAATGCCCCTAGAATGGACAGATGAATGTCAGAGGGCTTTTGAACAGTTGAGGCAGGCCCTTTGTTCCTCACCCGTGTTAGGTACACCAGACTACACGAAACTTTTCACATTGTACGTGCACGAGAATGATGGGTGCGCATTGTCAGTGTTGGTGCAATTACACGGGGATAAGCAGAGACCATGTGCATACTTCTCTGCCATTCTGGATCCTGTAGCACGAGGGTTGCCTGGGTGTTTTCGAGCGGTAGCAGCAACAGCAGTAGCCATACGACAGAGTGAGGGAATAGTGTTATCGCACAAACTGTTGGTGTTAGTTCCTCACGCAGTAGATGCCCTGCTAAACCAAACAAAGACCCAATACCTTACGAGTGCACGGCTAACAGGATATGAGCTGACACTTTTGGCGCCACATATTACACTGAAAAGATGCGCTACTTTGAACCCTGCTACTTTATTGCCCTATCCGGCCGAGGAGGGTCAGGAAGAAAAACATCACGATTGTGTTTTCCTGACCGAGGAACAGACAAAGGGTCGCGTCGATTTACAGGATGTCCCACTTCCAGATGTGGATGGGGAACTGTGGGTTGATGGATCGTGTGTAGGGCTGCCAGATGGTACGACTTCCGCAGCCTATGCGATCACAACACTTAAGACAGTGGTAGAAACAGCTAGGATACCACAAAAATCGGCTCAGGCAGCAGAGTTGATAGCCTTAACAAGAGCTTGCGAATTGAGTACTGGTCTATGTGTGAACATATACACGGACAGCCGGTATGCCTTCGGAGTGGCACATGACTTCGGGCTACTCTGGAGAGAACGTGGGTTTTTGACATCACATGGAGAGCACATTATGCACGGAGAGCTAGTGCGTGATCTCCTAAATGCGCTGCTTGGCCCAAAGAAAGTAGGGATAGTAAAGTGCAGTGCCCATAAAAAGATCACGGATAAAGTGGGCCAAGGAAATGCCTTTGCAGACAGCATAGCAAGACAAACGGCTATGTCCCGAACTAGCTCCCCCATGTACGTGATACAATCGCAGGCTGAGCGATGGAGTGATGCTAGAGCAGAAATATTGGATATTCAAAAGTCAGCTACTGAATCTGAACTTGCGGCATGGGCAGCAGATGGGGTACTAGATGATGAGGGTTGTTGGAGAAGCAAAGACATGGAGAAGTGGAAATTGCCTGCGGCCTACTTGCAGGCGATGGTCCAGATGACACATGGACTGGCGCATGTCGGAGCTCTTGCAATCACTCGGCTCTTAACACGAGTTTGGGAACATCCTGAGATTGCTAACACTGCGAAGAGAGTAGTGCAGACCTGCCTGGTTTGTTTACAGCACAATCCTGGAAAGGGGACCCATACTCCAAAAGGAGGGTTCGTTCCACCTTCTGCACCATTTGAGGTACTCCAAATGGATTACATCCAACTCGAGCGCTGCAACAACCTGAAGTACGTCTTAGTGGTGGTATGTGCTTTTAGCAAATGGGTTGAGGCCTTCCCCACGAAAGACAATACGGCTTTGACAACAGCTAAGGTGTTGCTTAAGGAATTCTTTCCTCGCTTTGGAGTTTGTAAATTTCTGTGGAGCGATAATGGGCCTCATTTTGTTGGAAAGATTATGGAATATGTACTGAAGGGGTTAGGGATTCAGCAGAAGTTCCACGCTGTATTCCACCCTCAGTCAGCAGGTCTGGGCGAGCGGTACAATGCTACGTTGAAGCTTAAACTGGCCAAAATTGTGGCGTCTACATCGTTGAAGTGGCCAGACGGTTTGCCGCTAGCACTACTCTCTCTTAGATCAGTACCCCATTCACGAACTGGCCTTACGCCCTATGAGGTGGTGTTTGGGCGCCCCATGAATATCTGGGGGTGCCCAAGCCACGACTAATACATGATGTGCCTTGTGTTATGATGAACAACTATTTGGCACGATTAACAAGTGATTTACTCTCTATTCATCAACAGGTTCGAGAAGCGCTCCCTGACAACTCTACTGGAGAGGGCCATGATCTCCGCCTTGGTGACCACGTGATGATTCGGTCGTTTGAGAGAGCAAGCAGTCTGGAGCCCAGGTGGAAGGGCCCCGAACAGGTCCTCCTTGCAACCCGAACCGCTGTACGAGTGACCAACAGGAAGCGGTGGGTGCATTCGACACACTGCCGCCGTGTCTCTCCGGATCTGGTGACTCCTGCTGTGCTGACCGACTACAAAGAGATCTTGGATAAAGAAAAGAGCCCAGCTGTGACGTCGGCCGAAGTAGAGGGAGCCTTCCCGGACCACGCTGTTGCCGGACGAGAGCGCTACAACTTGCGCCCTCGATAAGAAGATTTTTGTTTTTATGACTGGTTGGTTACCGCTCCAGGTTTGTGAAACGGAAACCGGGAATTCCAAGGGGGGGGGATCAGTTCTGCCAGTGTAGCGACACCCGTCTTGGCCCGGAGAAGAAAACAACGGCTACCTCGGAGTTCAGCACCGTATTTTTGTTTTTTAGGTATACACGCACGTGTATCAGAGACTTTGTGAACAATTTGTGCTATTTGAGACTTTGTACGAACATTTCTGAACTATGGCATCAACAACATCACGAGATAAAAAAGTATTGGGTGCTTTTCTTTTTGTCCTGACTATTGTGGTGATAGCCCTTATAGCCTGGGTAGTTGAACTTGTGGGGCCTGTACGTGAACATTTGCTGCCGACTACCCCGGCTCCGTCTGAACATTTTCATTTTACATTACCCTTTCATGAAGAACGTCATAGGCAAACGTATCTCAATAACAGCTTCATTCAGATTCTTCACCACACACATAACATGACCAATACCTCAAACTGTTGGGTGTGTGGGATGTTGCCAGGGCACCAAAAGAGAGGGGGCACCCCACTTATTCCACTCCCGTTTTCACATAATGGATCATGCAACGCCTGGTACACCCTCCTCTTTACTTTGAGATGGCCAACCAAAGGGAGGGTGCTTTTCCGTTTGAATAAAGTATGTTCCCATGACAAGGATGGGTTTCCACGGGCTGAGGGTACTCGATTTGAATGGGAAGAGTACAGGCCCGATAACGTGTCTGCCCCACGTGTGTACAACAACCAGAGGAATATTAATGTATCCAGTGCACATGTCATTAATGTCATTGCCACAAAAGCCGATTTATGTATCAGAAATAAGGGTTCGATTGCAGTGGGGAAAAGCGAATGTAATACTACTCTCACTTTTGATAGCCCGAATGGCATCTCATTTGTTGCATCACGGAATACGTATTTTATTTGTGGAACGAAGGGTTACCATCAGCTTCCATTGGGATGGTTGGGCACGTGCTATGTATCGTTTGTACTACCTCCTGTATTCATTGCCCCACCAATGTATCACAATGATTACACGTTATATCATGATTTCGTCTTAAATAGGGTTAAGCGAACTGTTGTTCTGGATGACATCGACCAGACCGACACTGCTTTGCAACAGTATGTGGACTTTAATTTGGGACTATTCTCCTTTGTGGGGGCTGCACTGAACAGCCGGAAAATAAGACGACTGACACGTGTTGTTGAGGCTGTAGCGAATGACACTGCCATTGCCCTGGGAAACATTACTGAGGAACTACAGATTTCTAGGATCGTTACGCTTCAAAACAGGATGGTGTTGGACGTAGTTTTGGCTGATCGTGGGGGGGCATGTAGAATTATCGGAAGCAGCTGTTGTGTATACATTCCGGACAATTCTCCATCTGTTTATGATGCAATATCCAAGCTCCATAGGATCGCAGCTGAGATACATCCGGACAATGGAACTTGGACACTTTCAGGATGGTTCTGGTCCATGCTTGCTACTTGGGGCTGGAAACTGTTGACAATTCTATGTATAATTGTAGGAGCAATGCTTTTTTTGTGCCTATGTATTCAATGTGGCCCAGCCTTATGTTCTATGTGCCTATCAGTTTGTATACCATCACGACGAGCTCTTGCCCATGACAAAGTGATGCTTCAAAAAGAAGTAACTCAAATAATGTTAATTGACATCGAGGACGAACATCCTGATTATGTTCATTATGAGGTAGATTCAGCTAAACGCTAAAAGGGTCGTCTGTCGTAACTGGTATGGCCGCGTTAGCGATTAGCTGAAACTACACGTTGTCCTCCTTAACTTGGCTGAAAACGAGAACGCCATTTTGAATACTGCAGCGGCCATCTTAGATCATAAGCGGCCTCGTGGCCGGCGTGTCCTTTAGTCCATTGTCCGTTTCACTGACCACTTCAGTCTGCCCAGCAACAGGCTATTTTTAGTACTGGTCAAGCTTGCACATGCGCAGTCCCAATTGACCAGTAAGCCTTTAGGAATGTGCGCCAAATTGACCAGCGGAGTTGTGCCCCCTCCAATGAGCTGGCGGTGTTTCAAAACATGACCATATATGTCTCTAAAATGTGTTCTCACTTGTGCCGCCTATCTTTTATTGCCCCAAACTGTATATAAATCGGGGTCACACCGGTGTTCGGTGTGATACCTCTTGCATTACCGAAGGGTGCTGTTTGAGTGTACCACCACCCCATGGGGTCTTAATAAACTTGTTCTTTGCCTTTTACAGTTTCCGTGCCAACAGTTCTTGAGTGTAAGTGGATTATCTTCGGAGCATGTAGGCCTTGGGAACCCTGATTACTTCACTCATACCAATGATTCTGGCCATTGCCCATACTTGTCACAAATGTTAAGTTGGACTCTTTGTAAGCTCTAGTTTTCTCTTGGCAATCTACCATTTCAATCCCTACACTGGCACTCCCCTTGGGCTGCCCACCATTGAGAGGCGTCTTAGTGTAAAGTGAGTCTCCTTCCTTGTGCCCTGGCTGCTGACAGTCATAGCACAACACAGCCTGTGAAGAGTAATATGGACTTAGAAGGGTCTCAGGTCTCCTTCTTGATTAGATGTTTGGGACCTATTAGAGAAATACTACCTCTTATCTTTGCCTCCCTCATTTCCATGTTGGGGGTCTGATGCCCTTTCGTAGGATCACTTCCTGGGGCTTCTTGGATACCTTAGTTCAAACCCACGAATCAGCTATCCTACCCAGCTCTGTGAAGCTGGATGGCTTAGGGTACACTAGATGTTGGTTTAACTTTTCTGATGAACAATTAGTTCAAATGTGCTCTTTGGCCATTAAATTGTATAGCCTACCATAAGTAGTAATTGCATTGCCCTTTAACAAACATTCAGTACCTTTACTGAAATGTCTATAAAGTCCACCCAGGGCTCCTGTGCATCTTCGTGGATACCTCAGACTTATTTCCTGTACTTCTCTGGGGTAAAACCTAACTTTGCCATCAAAGCCATCGTCATGCGGGGGTAAGACCAGCTACACCTTCCTCTAATGTCACTAGACTATCCCAACCACTGGGACTACTTCCCCCAACAAGGACCTATCTTTCTGATCTTGAGAGCCCTCTCAAATGCAGCAATCCATTTGTCAATGCTGTCTCCAACCACAAGCAAATGCATAACAACCATGGGTAGTCGAGGATCAGGTGACCTCTGTGCAGACACATCTTCTTGTATGCTGCCACCATTACTTCTAGGACTCAGTTGCAAGCTGACCTTTCTCTCTTCTAAGGACAGCTGCTTTTCATCCAAGGATAACTACTTTTCCTCCAGGGATATGATTGGCAATTGGACCTCCAATTCTATTTTCGGAGGGCCATTTCTGAATACTTGTGCTGGCTGAACTAGTGTCACTTTCAGCCCTCAGAGAAACTTCTGCTTCAGTGTGCTGAGATTGTGTGTCTTCCTCATCCACACTGCTGTGGTTACCTTCTTCCTCCATGAGTCTCTGGCCTTTTCAAGTCTCTTCCAAGCCCTTAAGGTCTTTTCATAATCTACTTTTCTAGTGGATTGGCCTAGAACTATTCCCCTCAGCTCACCGGTCTTGAAGGAATGCAGATCGTTCACAGTGCTTTTACTTTTTTAAAAGAGTGCAAATACTGGAATAAATAGTAATTTGGATAAGTAAACATCCTATGCAGAGAACATTAACCATTGTTAAACTCAAAGCAACTAAAACGTTCCACTCCATGGTATACAGTCGTTCTGAGGGTTGCCAAAAGAGAACGTATTTGGTGTTGAGCCTATTCTCCCAGAGCTCGGGCTGAACTCAAACTGCCCGTTGCTAACAATAAAATAGTAGTCGCTCTAAAGCTGAGTTTTGCTCTAATATAATCCTAGGGGCATATCAACAACGATTAAAGATAAACATCACTAAGCGTGTTTACAGATGTTTATCCGATCGCTGGATTTTATCGCCGTGATAGTGCTGTATCAACAACGCTTTTCACAACGGCGATAAGAAATCCAGCGATAGCGGGAAATAGCCGTTTTGCTGGGATGTTCCTTGCAAAAATCAATAACCTTGCTGATACTACCCTGTGGTCGTATCAGCATACTCCAGCCCCTATGTTTAGCATAGGTAAGTGAGGATTTTAGCAAACGTTCGTTTTTGGCGAAATACCATTTTCGCCACAATCTAACGTGTGCTAAAATCCTGTGGGCTGCCTTGTAAATATCACGATGTGAACATCAGTGATATTTTACAAGGTAGTCTATCCGGGGTACGCCAAGTGACGCCCACTTTGCAACTCATTACAGATGGAAAGGGAGGTGTCAGGAAAAAGGGTGCTAACATGCAATTATGCATGTTAGCACCCTCTTCTAAAAAGTGGAGATAAAGTCCTTGTTAATATGCCCCAAAGAGACTAATAGTTCCACTAATTGAATCTTAACAATTGTGCTGCCTCTGTTTTTGTCCATTCCCAGGCTCTTGCTGATAAACTCTCTAACTACTTCAAGGAAAAATTCAACTCCATATGTGATTCATTCAACCCACCAAATTCCGTGATAGTCCCATGTTCAGGGTGGCAGGGCCTTCTCTCTGTCTACCACTATATTGTGAAACTTCATGCCTCTCTAGCTGCGTAACGGACCCCAGCCCTGTCTGAGTTCAGGAAAGTCTTAAAGACCTGCAGCAGATTTACTAGGATTTTATGTTTGCATCTAAAAAGTGACATAAATTACCGCAAAATCTTTTTGCCCGATTTTCTTTTCAGCGTTGACTTGTTTAGCACAGGAAATAATGTAAAAGTAACGTAAATGTATTGTGAAGCAGCGCATAGCTCTTCTTTACATCACTTAGCACCATGGGGGCGTACCATGGGTGGTGCATGGGTGTTCTCATGCAACCATAAAAGCTTCTGATGATAAACCCAATTTACTAAATAAAGTAGACAAGGTTTAGCATCCGAAAATAGCGAACCCTTAAACCAGGCGCTATGAAAGAGAAATGCTTTTTTTCTCCTTTATTTTTCCGGATGTGTGCTGCACTATACAGCACACATACAGAGTGCAAAAATGTTGAAATTCAATCTAAGCATGTTATTTTGTTCTGTAAGGGTGTCCTTCCAGTACAAAACCTATGCTTGACTCACAGAGACACCCGTGCACTATGTCGTAGAGGTGTCTCCGTGACCCACAGCCGCTAATTTCAGTGCCGTCGCTTGGGTCCGTGGAGGAGAGTGCCATATTTCAGTAAATTTGGTGCTCTCCTTCTCTCTCCTTCTCACACAGTACAGCATTTATGGCACCTGCACTGTACTGTGTAAGAAATGTGTAAATCTGGCCCTTGGTTGTATACTGTCTGCCCAGGCTCACTCCAGTCTTTAATAATGCTATTCCTGCCTGGTATTGGATGGCCGTGCTCAGTTTCTTTGGTGCAGGAATCCATTCTGGTATTTATGTTATCTATATAACCTAGTAAAGCTAAATATCTGCCTAACAGTTATGGGCCGAAGCAGAAGGTTTTTTTTTCTATAGAAGATGCTATGTAATCTGTGAGCTAATATGTAATAGCTTTTACCACTCACAGGGGCATACGTACAACAGAATGATGGAGCGTGGAGTTAAACGCCATTCTGAAAATGCTGGTGCTAAATTGAGCTGCATAGCGCCAAGGCAGGCACCCTTGCACCATGGTGCAAGGGTGCCTGTGTTAGGGGGAATATTTAATTGTTGGTGTCCCTTCCTGCACATAAACAATTATAAATGGCGATTTGTACCTCCAATGTGTGCTGCATTGTGCAGCGCATAAATAATTTCAATTCATCCTTTTTTAATGATTGTTTATGTGCAGGAAGAGACTCCTTCCTGCACCTAAACAATCATTCATGGTGTGTTGCTGTTTTTATTTGTGCTGCACAATGTAGCATACACAAAAACAGCAAAAATGAGGAGAAATAACGCTTTTCTTCTCATTTCACCATGTTAAGACCCGGTTTCCCTGGTGTTAATTTTGGTGCTGTCCCATATTTGCGACACCTTTTTAAATCAGGGCAGAAGAGAGTCGCACACTCCTTTCTCGCAGTGCGAGAAGTAGAAACATAAATTGGTAATAACTTCCCGTTATTACCGTTTTATGTTCAGCTGTGGGGCGGGTGGGCGGGACTCATCTGCGAGCTGGGGAGGAGTGGTGTGTCCACCCCTGAGGGCGCAATGACTGTTTGGTCGGCCCTCTGGAGCCATCCAAACCAGTCATGCGCACTCTGCCCTTTCTCCATGCAGACTGCAATGCAGCCTACATGGAGAACATGGCCTTCCCTAAGCCCCTGGCTGGGCGACGTCCCCACCAATCATAACGCTGCATTTGCAGCGTTGTACTCAGAGTAGAGGAGGGGAGGGAGGCTGCCTGCTACCTGTTCTTTTAAAAAATATATATTTATTGATTTTCATCCAAAAAATAATATGCATCTGCACATAGTCTTGACATCGCATCATCAGCTATATCAACAACAGATCAATGTAAAACAAACCCCCCTCCATCACCCCTCCAACCCAATCCAGGGTGGTACCCACATAGCGTCAAAATAGCACAAGCACACATGCAGCTGTACATATGCAATGTAGTTGAAACGGACACGTGAATAGTCCTGGAGTGAAATATATCACAATCAGGAAACAAAGTCCATCTACAACAAAGAGCTTCAGTAGTGTCCCCCCATGGAGCATGTTTCGGAACCAATCGAAGTCCAATCAGAAAGCCAATACTGGCTAATGTGCAAGGAATTACTCTGGGTCTGTGTGCAGTTGTGCCTTACAATATAACAGGTCACGGAGCCATCTATTCTTGGTCGGAGCCGCGTTTAGTACTTGCTAACATTGTCTGCAAGGCCCGCAGTGTGGTAGGCTCTGCTGGGAAATCCGGATATGCTGCCTTGATGGACTTCCACACTCTCACAAACATGAACCCCAACATGAAACCACCGTCCGTTCCTTTTTGCACCTCATGCAATGATTTGAAGCGACCATTGTCGTAAAGATCCCCAAGTCTCTCAACCCACACCTTGGCCAACTCACTAGGAGCTTGCTGTTCGCGTGCAGGCGAGATATCCGGATGGTACCCTAGTAGCAATAACGGGGCCTACAAATAGGATAGTTGAGCTCTATCTGCCAGGTGTCGCCAGGCCCAGTCTGTACATTGTACAGGATTGCCATAGGAAGTACCGCATCCGCCTCTATGGCCACGTGAGGCTGGAAGCGTTGCGGGTAGTGCCAATAATGGGTGAACTGCGCCTAAGCACACAAATAATAGAGTCTGAAATCTGGTGCCTCAAAGCCCCCCTGTTCAAATGGTTTCGCCAAAAGATCCCACCTACATCTCGACTTTTTCCCTCCCCGGACAAATGTCAAAAGCACTGATTGTAAAGTTTTAAAAAATTCCATATTTAGTTTCATAGGTACATCGATAAAGAAATACAGTAATTTGGGGAGGAAAGTCTTCTTGACGACTGCTAACTGATCCGCCAATGAAAGGGGTAAGTGCGCCCATCTTTTGGATCTGTCTGTAATATTCATGATTGCCTGCCCATAGTTCTCCGAAATCACCACCCCCGGGTCCCTATGGATCCAAACTCCCATATATATGACAGGGTCTGATGTCCAAGTCAACGGGAAGTCCAGCCTAATCTCTTTTGTGTGCTCCGTGAGAGGGAAGACCATTGATTTTGACCAATTGATCCCCAAACCAGAAAAGCGCTCACATTTGACATATTCCCGGAGCAGTGCGGACAGATGTACCTCGGGGTCTTGCACGTAAAGCAGCATATCGTCCGCGTAAAGTGACACCACCAGCGGGCACTGGTGAAATTGCAACGCGTCCTAACCATGTAATTGCCTAAGCTTACAGGCAAGAGGTTCAAGGGCAAGAGAAAAAAGAATGGGTGACAGCGAGCAACCTTGGCGGTTGCCACTCCTGATCGGAATCTTTGAGGAGACCCACCCATTTACACGCACCCTAGCGACAGGATCATCATATAATACACTGATCCATTGCAAAAAAAAGGGGGGAAACCCATCCGCGGTAATACCGTAAACATGTATAACCATTGTAAGGAACCAAAGGCTTTTGCCACATCTAAAAGTACAGCAACCGCTTGAAAGTCTGGGTAAAAATAATGTAATGTAAAAAAAATGGTGCGAAGATTATGTGTCATGGAACGCGCCGTAACAAACCCAGACTGATCTGGGAGGACCAGCAATGGGACCAAGGGTTGCAATCAAGTTGCAATTAATTTTTCCAGTATTTTGGCATCAATATTTATTATGGAAAGTGGCCGGTATGATTCACATGCTTTCAGGAACTTATCGGGTTTCAGGAGCATCACTATTATAACCTCTCGAAGGGTTGGGGGCAATTGACCGGTGTCATAGGCCTTTGCGAAGACTTCCAATAATCTTGGGGCCAGTTCAGTCATATATGCTTTATAGAATTCACTAGGCAGTCCATCCATGCCGGCCGCCTTGCATGTTGGAAGTGCCATAATAGCCATTTTAACATCCTCCACATCAAACGGCATCACAAGATAGTCCCTGTGCGCATTGGAGAGCCGGCCAAGCGCTACGTCATCCAACTAATTGCCAATCTCCTCAGGGGAGATATTGTGTTTGGCAGCATACAAGCGGGTATAAAATTGCACAATCGTCTCACTCATTTTAGGCGTGGAATAGTGCGGTGTGCCACCTTGGTCTAGCATTTCCGCAATGTGCTCCTGGGTCTTAGGCGCTGCAAGTTTCTGCGCCAAAGATCTACTCGGGCGCCCTCCCTCTCCATAATAGCAAGCTATTCTATGACGGGAACAATGGAGTAGCTCTTGATCCACCATTTCATCATATTCAGTGACGAGGGACCGTATATCCTCCAATGTCTGTTAGGAGGGAGTAGCCTCATAGTCCAGCTGAAGTGCGGAAATATCCGATGCCAGCTTTTTAAGATGGCACCGGATATCCCGCAGAACTCCTGCCTGCGCCCCAATGCACACCCCTCTTATAGTAACCTTAAAGGCTTCCCAGAGCACTTCTGCGCCGTCTACCGTTCCCTCGTTTCCCGAAAATAGTTTCCAATCGCCTCCGTAACGGTCTGCTGAACAACCAGGTCAGCCAGCTCCGTAGGCTGCAAATGCCACAAGTAAGGGAGCGCTTGCTCGTGGGAACCTGTAGTGCCAAAGTGACCGGGGAGTTGTCTGACAACATGTGCGCCTCGTGTTTCACCTCCGTCACCCATGAACATGCAGTCTCAGAGAGTAGCCAAACATCTAGACGGGACCAGGACCCATGCACGGTGGATATGAACGTGATTTCCTTACTGTCAGGATGGCGACACCGCCATACATCATAGAGGTTCCCTGCATCACTAATCCCCTGCACAGCGCCTCGGAAGCTTGCTCAAGACGCGCCTTACTACTACCCATTCTATCCAGTCGTGAGTCCAGACACACATTAAAAT
Source organism: Lissotriton vulgaris (assembly GCF_964263255.1). NCBI lineage: Eukaryota > Metazoa > Chordata > Amphibia > Caudata > Salamandridae > Lissotriton > Lissotriton vulgaris. Next base: position 274,239,380 of record NC_141688.1, read on the forward strand.
CGCCACCCCAAGTGATCGTTGCGGGGAGAACCCTGAAATTCTACACCAAACATTGGAATAGAAGGAGGGGTCGTCCATATTTGGACCGTAGACATTCACTATCAGAACACTCATACCACCCAAGCATCCATAAAGGAGTACCACTCTCCCTTGATCATCCGTCTCCTCCCTATATGCTGTGAAAGGCACGCCCTCTTTTATGAGCACCAACACCCCCCAGGCGTAGGAAGAGTAGGAGGAAGCCACCCTAATACCTGCCCAGCGTGCACCCGTACCCTTAGCCGAATCCACCATGAGGTGGGTCTCCTGCAGCAGAGCCACTTGCACTCCCAGCCGATCTTAATAGGCAAAAACTGATCTGATCTTTTTGGGGGAATTCCTCCCTCGTACGTTCCAGGTGAGTTAGCGAACAGTATTATTCATCCCCATCAGAGTTTCGTAAGGTTACCACATGTTCCACAATGACCCCATAACTTTCCAGGCCATTCAATATAGTACAAACCATTTCTCGCATAGTACCAATATATCAACCACATCGTCTCATGCCATTTCAGGATACCCATTCTAGCCTTGAACCACCCAGCCACCCAAGCCCACAACCCCCCTCCCACTTCAGCACACCCAACTCGCTAAAGCCATCCCAACTCTGAACAAGCCCACCCCAACCCAACTTGAAAAGAAGCACATACACCTGGGGTACTCCAATTAGGGGCATTAAGAGCTACTGTCCTCCCATATACTAGGAGGTGGCTAAGCTACAATATTCATGTCAAAGCAAAATACCAAACTACATAAGTCCTGGGCAGTCATATAAAACGTGATACAACTACTGTAACTGCAGAGTAAGGCACTGTCATCAACTGAGGCATGAAGAAAGAAAAACATAGATCAGCATTCCAGGAGACCCGCACCCTCCCATCACATATATAGCAGCGCCCTCTATAACTGGTAAATGTTAGTGAAGTCTACATCAATCATCAATGTCAGAGGTCGCCTGTGATTCAAGCCGCCGCTTCTTCAACTTTTTCGCATGTTCCATGGCCGCCTTTGGAGTGGTGAAATTTTTTGATGCAGCGTACGTTCCTATCCGCAAACGAGCCGGATAGAGCATTGCGTAGGGGATTCCTTCTGCTTGTAAAAATTTCTTAACAGCACCAAACTCTCTACGAGCCGCCTGCACCGCCACAGTGAAGTCCGGGAAAAAGGTAAGAGTATTTCCTTGGTGTTCAATAGTCCCCTTCTCCCTGGCCATTCTCAGGATGGAGTCCCGATCCCTAGAGTTTAGCACCCTAGCGATCACCGGGTGCGGGGGTGCACCAGGGAACGGCTTGGGAGCCAAAGAGTGGTGCGCACGTTCAATAACGAATATAGGGGACAGGTGGGTGGTACCAAAAATCTCTGTGATTAACTGTTCAATGAAGGACTCTATGTTCCCCACATTTGTGGACTCTGGCAGCACAATAATGTGTATATTGTTCCGCTGAGAGCGTGCCTCTAAATCCTCATTCTTTGCTTGTATGAGGGTGAGAACTTTCTCCATATTTAAGTCAAAGAATTTATATAGCGCACTACATACCCAGTGGGTCTCAAGGCGCTTATGGAAGGGGAGGAGGATTACTTGTCAAATATCCACGTTTTAAGTTGCTTTCTGAATGCTAGGTGGTTCTGGGTAAGGCGAAGGTAAGTGGGGAGTGAGTTCCATGTTTTAGCTGCCAGGTATGAGAAGGATCTGCCTCCCATGGTGTTCTTGTTGATGCGAGGTACAGTAGCGAGGGCTTGGTTGGAAGAACGTAGTTGGCGGGGGGGGGTGTAGAAGGACAGTCGTGAGTTGAGGCATTCTGGTCCGATGTCGTAGAGTGATTTGTGTGCGTGGGTTAGCAGTCGGAAAGTGATCCTCTTATTGACGGGTAGCCAGTGGAGGTCTTTCAGGTGACCAGAGATGTGTTCGTTACGCGGGATGTCTAATATGATCCTGGCTGAGGCGTTTTGGATTCGTTGGAGTTTCTTCTGGAGTTTAGCGGTAGTACCTGCGTAGAGGGTGTTTCCGTAGTCCAGTCGGCTCGTGACCAGAGCATGGGTGACTTTTTTTCTGGTTTCGGTGGGGATCCAGCGAAATGTTTTTTTGAGCATGCGAAGAATGTTGAAGCAGGATGAGGAGACTTGTCTGTTCATTGAAAGTGAAGAATCCAGGATAACGCCTAGGTTCCGTGCGTGGTCTGTCGGGATGGGTGCTTTTCCAAGGACTTCCGGCCACCAAGAGTCGTCCCATGCAGAGGGGGATGTACCTAAGATGAGGACTTCTGTTTTATCTGAGTTCAGTTTCAGACGGCTGTGTTTCATCCATTCGGCAACTTCTTTCATTCCTTCGTGAAGGTTAGTTTTGGCGGTGCTGGGGTCATTGGTGAGAGAAAGGATCAGTTGAGTGTCATCCGCGTAAGAGATGATGTTGAGGTTGTGTTGGCGGGCGATGGCCGCGAGGGGGCTCATGTATACGTTGAAGAGGGTGGGACTGAGTGAGGATCCTTGTGGAATGCCACAGATTACTTCGGTGGCCTCGGACTTGAATGGTGGAAGGCGGACTCTCTGGGTTCTTCCGGTGAGGAATGAGGTGATCCATTCAAGTGCTTTTCCTTGTATTCCGATGTTTCTGAGGCGTTGTAAAAGGGTGCTGTGGCAGACTGTGTTGAAGGCTGCAGAGAGGTCGAGGAGGATGAGGGCGACTGTGTCTCCATTGTCCACTAGAGTTCGAATGTCGTCTGTTGCTGCGATGAGGGCGGTTTCAGTGCTGTGTTTTGTTCGGATGCCAGACTGTGAGGAGTCGAGGGATTTGTTGGCTTCGAGGAAGGCGGCGAGCTGGTTGTTGACAGCTTTCTCGATAACTTTGGCCGGGAAAGGAAGGAGCGAGATGGGGCGGTAATTTTTGAGTTCGGTGGGGTCTGCTGTGGGTTTTTTCAGAAGGGCGGTGAGTTCAGCGTGTTTCCAGCTTTCCGGGAAGGTGGCGGAGTTGAAGGAGCAGTTGATGACGTCTCGGAGGTGCGGTGCTATGGCGCAGTCTGCTTTGTTGAAGATGTGATGAGGACATGGGTCTGTGGGGGATCCTGAGTGGATGGAGTTCATCAGGCGGATGGTGTCCTCAGTGGAGATTGGGTTCCAGTCGTTAAGGGTGTTCAAGGGGGGAGAATGTTCAGCATATGGTTGGGTGGGTTGGTCTCCGGGTTGGGTGTCGAAGCTGTTGTGGATGTCTGCAATTTTGTTGTGGTAGAATAAAGCCAGGGAGTCGCAGAGGGCTTGAGAGGGGGTGATGTCGTTGGAGTTGGCAGAGGGATTGGTAAATTCCTTGACGATGTTGAAAAGTTCCTTGCTGTTGTGGGCGTTGTTGTCTAGTCGATCCTTGAATGCTGTTTTCTTGGCCTTTCGGATTAGTTGGTGGTGTGTGCGGGTGGCGTTTTTGAAGGCGTCCTTGGTGCTTGTGGTTGGGTCTTTTTTCCAGGCCTTTTCAAGGGAGCGGCAGAGTTTCTTGGACTTCTTAAGATCATCGTTGAACCATGAGGCCTTCTTGCTGCCAGGTCTGCGTTGACGTTTTTTCAGTGGTGCTAGGATGTCGGCGGTGTTGGATAACCATAGGGTGAAGTTGGTGGCGGCTAGGTCTGGGTTAGAAGAGTGGGCTGGGGTGTTTAGAAGGAGCGATGAGGAGATCTGGTCGATGGTGATTTTGTTCCAGTTTCTTTGCAGGGTTGGTTGGGGGTGGTTGATGGGTTTCGGCTTGTTGTAGGTGAAGTGAACGCAGCTGTGGTCAGTCCAGAGGAGATCCGTAGTGTGGCTGAAGGAGACATGATTGCTGGAGGTGAAGATAGGGTCGAGGGTGTGACCTGCGATGTGGGTGGGGGAATTGACCAGTTGTTTAAGTCCGAGGTTGGCGAGGTTGTCCAAGAGGGTGGTGGTGTTGCGGTCATTGTTCTTTTCAAGGTGAAAAATGAGGTCTCCCAGAAGGATGTAATCTTTGGAGGGGAGCGCGTGTGGAGTGATGAAGTCCGTGATGTCTTCACTGAATTCTGCGCGGGGTCCTGGTGGTCTGTAGAGGAGGGTGCCTCTGAGTGTGGTCTTGGGGTCGATGTGGATCTGGAAGTGAAGGTGTTCAGAGTTGGCGAGATTGACGTCAGAGCTGGTTGAGATGTGGATTGATTTTTTATGGACGATAGCGATTCCTCCTCCTGTGTGGCCGGTACGGTCCTTGCGTGTGATCTTATATTCTTCAGGGATGGCAATGGTGATGTCTGGGGCGGAGGAAGCGTTCATCCATGTTTCTGTTAGGAAGGCGACGTCTGGAAAGATGGTGTCTAGTAGATTCCATAGGTCGATGGCGTGCCTGTGGACCGATCGGGTGTTGAGAAGGATGCATTGTAGGTGGTTGGTGTCGGGAATCAGAGGTGTGATCGTAGAGGGGTTGTTGACGGTGCCGGTGAATTTGCAGGAGTAGCATGAGAAAGGTCCATGGGTGTGTCCAGGAGCGGCTTGGACGCAGTTGGGGGAGCGGCCGGGGTTAAGGGCTAGGAGGGTGGTGGCATCGTAGGTAATGCGGGAGGGCCGGGAAGCGCGAGGGGCAGGGGGTCTGGCGCTGGGCACGGTCCAGGCGCGGACAGGCGTAGACGGGCTTACCTTTGGCGCACCTTCGGCGCGAATGGGGCGCGGTCGCTGCGCGTGAACACTGCACGCGGGAACAACTGTCATATATGGATAGTGGAGGGGGAGGGGCGAGGGCGTCTCAGCTGGGAGGCGGGGCGGGCACACGAGGACGACAACAACAATCAAAATGGAGGCGGAGGGGGGAGCACAGCGGAGCGCTAGAGGCAGACGCGCGACCAAAGTGAAAATAGCAGTGATAAATAACTAAAGTGCAAATCAAGCAAAGCGGCAGTCAGGCAGACAGCAGGCAATATTAATTGGCAATTTCTGAGGCAAAGCAGCGCTACGATACCAAATAGCAGCAGGAGGCACTGGGAGCGACCACTCAGCTCGAAGAGAGGAGCGAGTCACGGCGCTCTCAGGTAGGGGAGCGCTATATCTGGTCAGTGGGAGGGCGTCTCAGCTGGGAGGCGGGGCGGGCACACGAGGACGACAACAACAATCAAAATGGAGGCGGAGGGGGGAGGACAGCGGAGCGCTAGAGGCAGACGGGCGACCAAAGTGAAAACAGCAGTGATAAATAACTAAAGTGCAAATCAAGCAAAGCGGCAGTCAGGCAGACAGCAGGCAATATTAATTGGCAATTTCTGAGGCAAAGCCTTCCCCGCAACGTCACTAATACCATATTCGGCTGCAGACACCCGCTGTTCAACCTCTCCCATGCGGGCATTTTGTTTTTCAAGTTGGGAAGACATATGGTCCAATCGATGGTTCACCGCAGCCATCGCTGCCCTCTATGGACTGGAGGCTGCGTTGCATTGCAAGAAGCGTGGTCTCCAAGGAGGACTGCTCCGTCACAGGGGTCCCCGCCTTCGAGTCCGAGGCCGCCCTTTGGGAAGGCTTCGGCATTTTACGCGCCTCAAACGTGGGATGTGTTTGGGATTTCTTGTTCCTGCCCATTGTATCACCCTCCAGAGCGGCCGCACACAATAAACCACCTCACCCACAGTTCACTGCAGCAGGGGCCGCCGATGATGATCAGCAATGGAATTGATGCGGAGGCGCGCACACCCCGCCCAGCAGCCCAGATGTCGCACAAAGCACCCAAGCTTGTAGGCCTCAAATAGCGCTCTGGCAGACAAGGTCAGACGTGGGTGGGGCAAGCATAAGCCCTCTAAAATGAGGTATCTCCTTCCAGCTGCTGGCAATATCCCAAAGCACACAGCCCCCAAACTCCAGAGGCCCAAACCACAGGGCTGCCTAGACGGGAAGGGGAACTCCGTCCTTGTCCATAGCACCAGCACTGCCGAGGGTGTCGGCCCGGATAGCGCTGCCAGTGGCGGAAACAATCCAAGATGGGGAAAGTCTTACATTAATTACAGCGCCCCCTAGATTCGGGGGGCTCAGAACCCAATGGTGTTAATGTCTGGCCTGGGAAACTATCCAACTGCTCCTCTGTCTCGCACTCCCCTCAGGGACCTAGATCGTCAAGCCATTAAAGGCGCCGCACCCAGGGCAGGCCTAGCCCCAAACCCCCAGTGCCCAGCAGCGAGACTAAGACCCAGCCCACACCAGGGCCGCCCCCGCCTCTACGAGTACCGACCCGGTGCCGACCGCGCCCCACTCACAGCTACCGGGGCCCAGGAGCCGCAATTCCAGCCAGGACCGCCCGCTCTTCCACTGTCCACGGCAGATCGCAGGGAACCGCACCATCTCAGCAAGAGCAGAGGAATTCTCTGTATCTTCCGCCGTCCTCCGCCCAGTTCCCGGGCTCACTCCGCTCCATGGCTGTGGTGCCGCCACCAACGCCTCGCGCGCTGCCGATCAGTAGGCCTCCAGAATCACGGCCCGTTCTGCTTCGCCATTTCACACCTTGCCATGCGGGCGTCGGTGTGTTTGTACTCGAAACGGGCAGCTAACAGTCCCGCAAACTCAGCAATTCAGGCGGGGCACCTTCTATTGCACTGTCGCTCTCGGAAGACTGCACATGTTCAGGATTGGTAGCAGATTAAGCACGGATCTTGGCTTAGCCGGGCAGAGCCTCACACCGGTGCGGTTATCTTGCCGTGCACCCTCTAGTCCCCCCCCCCCGCCCCCTCCCCCTGCCTGCTACCTGTTCTTGCTGGAGGCAGGAGATCAGGAGTAGGCACTGAGAAAACGCGGGACCCGGCTAGCAGACAGGTCATTTTAAATGTATCATTAAATGTACCCCCCTCCTCCCCGCGCAACCCTCCAGCCCCCACACGTGATCGATGGGGAAGTGTCAAAATCAATGGGTGCTGCGGTGGAAGGCCCACCATTGCCCTCCCCTTTCATGCGAAGTATAGCATGATAGGATGATATTTACAAGACGGCGTTAATCACTAAATCAATCGCCCCTACAATGCATACACACTTGCAGCATGGCGCAAGGGAGCCTGCATTTGCACAATGCGGCCCATTGTACGCCAGCACAAGGGAAAAGGAAAGAAGTGCGCCGTATCTTGTTGATTCGATACAATCCTGCCCTTTTTGATGACGCACAACAGTGCAGGAGGATGGCTTGCTGTGCTGCCATGCGTCAAAATATTGTAAATGACGGCCAATGATATTCTCCCTTTGATTTTTTTTCCGAATGGCCCAGTATACCCAGGGCGTGTAATAGCTGGAGTCCTTGCTGTCGTTCATTTCTTCAAGCCTGGGCTCAGTCATGGTACAGTAATGCCTTTCCACGGGGGATCTCTGCCCTCTGGTGTGAAAAGAGGCCATTTCTTCCTTAGGAAACTCTATTGGTTTCGGGTGTATTTCCATGGTGTAATAACACGCGGGGAGAAGTCTGTTTTCTTGCTCCATGGATTGATGCTGAAGGGGAGCAGCTGCCAGCTGTTCTGGGGCCTCCCGGAGAACAGTAGCAGGTTTCACAGTAATAAATTACATGATTCAGGCTGGCTGCCGTACAGGAGTCTCCTCTTTCCTTTTTAGGTTTGTACAAAGGAATAAATACAGGATATAGAAGTCGCACACTGCATCCTTCCCCCAGGACACCATTAACCTGGCTTATTGTAAAGCCTGTGAGTGTCATCTACTTAGCCCCTCAGCCTATCTTTTTTCAAAAAAGGCTTTTTTTTCTTCTTTTTTTCAGAAGATGAGCAGAAAACGAACCCAATGACAGGGCAGCTTGCACAGTAGTCAACAGCTCTTTCGTTCTTTTGAATTTAAAATCGGTAATTATGCCAGTGTTTAGGCACCGTCCTTTTTCATCAACTTCTGCTGTAAGCTTTTGTAATATCTCATTAGCAATAGACTAAAGCGGGTGCCAGTAAGGTAAAAATCAAGATGTACAAAAATGACATTTTAGTGGTTGCTGCTCCGGGGGGCAGGGTGCCCCTGGAAGTCTGGCTGCTTGCCCCGTATTCTTGTTCCATTCTAGTACAACTGGCACTCACACAGACCCAAAGTGGTGCCAGGGTGCCACTTTGCTCTGCAAAGACGAACCTAAATCCCTTGAAAGGGCACATGGGCAGATGCCACTTTCAATGACCTATGTATGCACATAAGTGGCTACTAGCCTTATCATCTTTATGTTGTTTGCACACATATCTACTGCTTTCAATTACTCATTCCCCAACCCCCAACTGGACTCACTGATTTTCTAACAACCAACTACCAGTGGATCACTTCACGCTCACTCAACTCCTGTAAAACAGAAATCATCTTTTTTTGTCTTTTTCTTCCACCTCTTCTTCCCAGTCTTCCCCCATGTCAATTTCACTCCATACTATAATCTTTGTTTTAAATGTGATCTTCGACTAGGGGCACATTCTAATATCTAAACATAAGGTAAATCCAAACTTTTTCCCCCTTTTCACACAAGTAAACTACTCATCAATACACTATTGATAAGAAAACCAAACTATTGTAACAGTTTTTTTGTGAGTCTTCCACAATACCTTTTTTCTCATAGTTGTCCTGTTCATACCTCCATGACCCCAGCTCACACACCTCATCACCATCACCTGCTCAGGAGGCCACCTGCCGAGCCCAGGGCTACATTTTAACTCCTCACCCATGTTTTCAGGGACATCCATAGCTTTCGCTCACCTTTTCTTCTGTGGTCCATCTCATATATTTCTCACCTCTCTGCCATGGATAATAACCTTCACCAACCAAACTTCAACCCCCTGCCCCTCATGCTGTCACTCTATATACTTGGCCTCAATAACTAGAATGCCGTCCATTACGAACTTTGGGCCAATTCCTTGTTACCACAATCAAGATGACTCTCAAACCTTTGCCCCTTCCACCTTAAGGACCAAGTATAAAGATATCTCAGCCTGCCTTACCTCACACAACATTCAATATTATTGTACAAATATGTGAAGCCATCCATGAATATAATTGTTATGCATGGCTCTGATTTGAGAGCTTTTAGTGTAAATCAAGTAATTAACGGCTATGACACTATGTCTATGTAACCCATTGTTGCTATGTCTTAAAGGAATTTCAGGCTGGGAGCCTGTCAGAGCAACCCTAGAAAGGAAACATCACAGCCTCTGGATGGAAGGGAAGGGGAGGCAGAGAGTGTGGTACGATTGGGTGGCAGGAGGCCATTATTGTTTTTGCATTTGAAACAGGGAGGAGAGGCTATGTTATGTGAGGCTTCCCCATTAAACATCTGTCCCTGTCCAACATATGAAAGAAGGATCAGGACTATAAATAAAAGAAATTATAGATATGTAAAAAATGTATTACTGGTATATTTTTTCACTGAAGTGTTTAGAGTGACAACAAATACGCACACATTGCCTATGATGTCAGTCATAATCCTTGTGTTGTTCATCTATAATTCTATGTTCTGTGTGGCTTCCATAGGAAGTCTCTGTCGTGGACACCAGGGGGCATATTACCAAGCAATAGCGATAATTATCGCTATTGCTTGGTTAGCGTGAAAAAATCATCGCCGAGCTGCGGCGATTTTTATCACAGATAAACCTTGGTATTACCAAGGTTTATCGCAAATGCGATAAAAATCGGCCGCAATGCATGAATATCGCTGAAAAGTCAGCGATATTCATGCATTAGCGAGCTAATGCTCTTAGCCATGTTATCCACCTCCCATTGGATAACATGACTAAGAACTGCTCAGGGCAGGTGTTAGCTTTTGGAGATATTCGCGCTTAGCGCAAATATCTCCAAAAGTTGGTAATAGGAGATAGCGATGTTAGCGACTGTTTCCAGTTGCTAACATCTTGGCACGCCCACTTTGCATGTCATTAGTGATAAATATCACTGACATGCAAAGTGGGGCCCAAGATGGTCGCTATCTCCTACTAGCTGTCGCTAACTGGTGTTAGCGACAGCTAGGTAATAGGGAGATCATTTTATCTCCGCTTTTTTGGGTTTTAAAGCCAAAAAAGCGGAGATTAACCCCGTTGATAATATGCCCCCAGATTCTGCATCAGGTCACTCACTGCTATGATGTAGCAACAGTTAGTAACAAAACCCATTACCAATGGTTGCAATGCCATACGGGCCTTCCAGGCAGCGCTGCTTGTCTGCTGTGAATGAATGCAGGAAGATCACCTGCAGGAGTGGAAGGGAGGTAGGAAGGTGGCAGGAGTTGGTAAAGGCTCGCTGGTAAGGTAGGTATTTTTTGGGACAGGGAGGAGAAACTATGGGGCATATTATCAAGAACAGGAGATAAAATTATCGCCGCTTTATCGGCAGAAAACTGCTGATAAAGCAGCTATAATGGGCTTGATAATATGCTCTATGGAATTCCAATCGAAGCCCATGTTAGATGTGAAGACATAGAGCATATTATCAAGCCTATTATCGCCGCTGAGCTGCTGATAAAGCGGCGATAATTTTATCTCCTGTTCTTGATAGTATGCCCCCATGTTCTCTAAGGTTGTACCAAACTCCTTTGCTCCTGCAGAAGCATATGACTTTGGGGGGCTTACATAACATCAAATTATAGGTGGGCAAAAAGAGGATTACGGGTTTGTGAAGAAAGGACGCAGGAGGCAAACGATTCAGTAGCGAATTCCTTTATTCCTGAGGAGCATACAGTGGACATGGTATCTACGCGCCCACTCGAGTAAACACCTGCCAACTCCCAAAGATGGAAGTAGAATAGACAGTTAAGGGAACACATTCCACACTTACTCGAAGACATACCCGTGCATGCATGAAGCATCTAGGTTGCCAAGCAACACCACAGTTTGTTTTTCACCCTGGGGTTCTAAATGACACCATAGACAACTTGAGGTTCTCTGCATGTATAAGATGATATTCAGAACCCCTGGTGAAAAACATCCAGTGATTCAGTGTCATCCATCTATACCTTTTTGTTAACAATGACACTCTCATCACCTTATCATAATTTTTTGTACTTATATTGCAGTGCTTACATCTTGGATTATTTGCCATCAAAAATAAAACACCACCTCATTCTATATGCAGGGGTGAAACTATCAAAAGTGCAGCAGGTGCAGTGACACCAGGGATAGGGCTGTTAGGGGCCTACTGAACTCCATTTATGGCAGTATTTTAATACTGTACCCAGGGTTTTTCTTGCATGGTGCCTTTCTACGCTGGTCTGTGCGTTATCATCATGAAAGCTAATGGGCATTGTTTTGAAATGTGCTTCCACCTTAAATGTTTCTGCTTTAAATGCTTCTGCTTAGTAAAAAAAGACACTTCCCAATTGGCCTGTAGCAAGGAATTTTGGCTCCTCTTTTGTTACTAGTAGATGTACTATGGACAAATGCATTTTGCATTAGTGTCTGAATTTTGTATCACAGCAGCAGGCACATTCACTGTCTCTCTGCAGAACATTTGAATAATAGAAGCATGTGAGAAGCTGACTGGTATGTGGTGTACACTTATGTAAGTGGACGGATTGGTGTCACTACAACGCAGGCTATTACAACGCCTGCTGTTACAACGCGGTTTTTACATCGCATACCACTACAACGCATAGTGCTTTTAAGCGCTGGATAGTGATTTATTTAATTTACTATTCCAACTCCAGTCCCCGTGGATAGTAGGGAAGGTGTTGGATAGTAAATTAAATATATTCCCTATCCTAGAGCGCCCCCCAGCGCAATGCGTTGTAATGGTTTGCGTTGTAATGGTTGCGTTGTAATGGTAGTGCGTTGTAATAAATGCGTTGTAAGTGATGTTCCCCAAGTGGACACACTGCACCAGCCCAGACAATCCTTATGGTGATTTAGGAGGTCTTAGACAATCAAGGATAGCTCTCTAAGTGGTAGCCATGGAGAACAGCCTTCAGGCTTAGTTCAGTAGAAGTGTAAAGCTGCCTGTTTTCCCAGGACACAATCTTGTATGTATAGATTAAGTGAAAAAGAACAACACAAGGTATTTATAAAAATATGTGTTTATTATATAATACTCTCTAACACATTTAGATATCTCCAACCCGGAGATATGCACAATACACACAATACTTTGTAAAGAAATCAAGTAAATAGCATGAAATACACAGTGAACTCTTGGTGGGGGCAAACCATATATTAGGAAAGAGGTATAAGAACCACAAGTTGGGTCAAGACAAGGTCTAGAGGACGTAGAAGTGTCTGGCCCCCAAGGAACCACCCAAGGTCAGTGTCTAGAAACCCCACGGAGATCGTGTGCAGTGTGGGAGCACAACTACGCTTTCCGTACAAGTCTACGTGTAAGTCGCGGTTGGACTTTTAAAGATTAGGGCCCCTTCCCAGTGGACCCTGAAGAAACCAATGGAAGACAGTAGGTTGGAGAGACACCCCACCCGTGGATACCCTAGTACCCATGTTGCCTACACCAGGGAAGCTGGGTGTATAGGTGTGAAGTGTCGGTAACCGATGGCAAACCCAATTGAGGACTTCAGGAAAGTGCTACTGCTGCAGGAAGGAGAACGTGTCTGATGGAATCCGAAGGTTGATTTATGTTGAGAGGTACCTGCAAGAAGAGGGGACAGAGTGTAGGTCACTCAGGAGTGAGCAGAAGATCTGGAAGACGAATGTCCACCGATGTTGTTGTTCCAGGAGAGTTGATGGTGGCCTTCACTCTGCAGCTGTGAAGACCAGGCAACACTGAGGAAGACCAGTAGCCTTGCACGAGCTGTCCCACATCGGATGTCATCAGTTGAGGGGTCAGTGTCCTTCAGTAGCACTAACAAGCCTTGGCAACTGCATCCCACGTGGATCTCGCAGAAGGTACAATGTTGGGACCAGCAAGGTCCAAGAGACTCACCACAAGCAGGTGAGTCAGGACAGACAGGGGAGTCCAAAAGAAACAAAAGTGGCCCTCAACGGGACCCATAGGCCGGAGGCACTGGAGTCACAAGAGGACATTGAGGACCTTGAGCAGCTCACCAAAAGATGCAGACCATGAAATGACTATAATTTTGGTCACTGGAGTTGCTCAAGGTTGGGGCTACTTGGAGCATAAAGATCTTGATGGAAATAGGCCAACAAGCCTTGGTAATCGCTTGTCGACGCGGTGCACAGAGATTCAGTTCCTGCGGCTTCCACGATGGATACGGGCCTTAAACTTGGTGAGAGGGCGGGGCAGGCCTCGAGAGCTGTGGAGAACCACCACCTGTGTTGTTGAACCTTTCGGAGTATGTAGGAGCTCAGGATCAGCAGTCTGGTCAGCTTGTTAGTGTTGCCTGCAGGTGCATGAAAGTGACTCATTCACTTCAATGGAGATTCCTGCAAGTTACTTGGATGCCCACAGACCATGGAAGGTTCCTGTATGGTGCACAGGCACAGACGATGCAGGAGACTGAAAGGGGGATGAAGTCGAGCCCAAACGAAGCCCAGTGAAGTACAGAGTGCCCAGGTAGTAGAAGTTGAAGTGGTGTCTGAATTGAATCATGTCCCGTGATGAATCCAGGTTCCCACCCACTGGTAAGCCCTGAAGCACTCTAAGGAAAGGATTGGCCGCAGAAGATTCTGGGAACTTGTGCCTGTAGTGCACAGGGCCAGTACTGAGCGTCAGAGGCAGATGGGAGCATGGATGCAGGCGAGTTATTATTTTTTTGTCCAGCCCTGGTTCCCCTATCCCCCCCCTCCCCTGCCTTTTGTCCATAAACCCACTGCTACTGCTTAATATCATATTTTGGAAGAATCGATGGGATGTGTTTGTACATATTTAAGCTATGTTACTTTCGTTCTCTTTTTTATCCGAGCACCATAGGATAGTTTAAATGGATTTGTCAAACATATTGAATATTTTTTCACTAAATAAAAGTGTTATTCGGCACTTCGTTTTCTTTTGACTTTCAGGTTCTGAAACAACACCTATTAGACTGTGCAGGGAATCCCAGCCCCAGCCACAGATTCTACAGATAATTCAGATGAAAAGAAGACTACGCCAAGCTAGGAGGTAATATAGGAGAACATTGGAAAGTCCAAAAAGTAGCCTGAGGGGAATCCCACAAGTGTGTGCAAGTAAAAAGGACTAGGAAACTCAGTTGTGGTGATAAAAGGTTCACTGAAAAGCAATCTAGTAATGTGTCAAGATGACAGGTGCAAGTTAGATTGTCAGATTGATTGTATCAAAAGCACCAGAAAGGTCGTGGATGACGAGGCTGAAGGAGGCCTTCTAGTGAGAGGAGCAGATGAAGTTCTAAACATGGAGGTGAGCAGTCTCAGTGAAGATGGGTGTTGGAAACAATGGAGAGGTCTTTGTAATAAACAGAAGTGAGGACGTTAAAAATATGAAAGAAAGAAGGATCAATAGAAACAGTGGAGGAGAGTTTCTTGTGTTGAGTAGAAGCGCTAATGAATAAAAGGGTGCAAGAAGTTTCGGTAGAGCCTGAAGATGGAAGGTAGGTTCTTCTGGTGAGTAAAGTTGATGATGTTAGGAACATGTGCAAGAGCAACCTCAATAGAGATCAAGGATGGAGACAGAGAAGAAATCCTTAAAATGAAAAAAAGTAATAAAGTTAAAACCATGAGGCAGAGGAGTCTCCGCTGCAACTGAGGTTGGAGTGTGGAATAAGGGTTTTTGTGGTGGGTGAAGAGGATGAAGTGATGGGTATGAGGAGTTTTAGTAGAGGCTCTGAATGAAGACAAGGGAGATATTCTTCTGATGATGGCAGATGATCAAAATGCAAACCTGGGAATGAGCTGTAGAGATGGAGGATGGAAGAAGAAGAGAGGTGTTTGTGGTGAATGGAAGTGATGAAGTTATAAACATGCGTGTTGTAAAGTGGGTTATTGGCAGGGGCAAATATAGGTCTGCCACTGGCAATAAGGCAACTAACACATGGTAGGACTCAGCATAGGTTTTAGAAAATTATTCCTATGCTCAGCCCTTGGTAGCTTGACTACGAGCAGACAGGTAAAGCATTTAAAAACACAAATTCAGTAAATAATGAATACTCAACACATAATAAAAATCCAATACCAATTTCTAAAAATAGGAAATAGTTGTATCTTTAAAATTACACCAAATCGACAACAATCTAATGCAGGGAAACAAAGATATGAACTTTCAAAGATTTAGCAAAATATAGCACTTAGAAGATGATAGCACCATATTGGGATACCTGGTCGCGGTAGACCGGGTCAAAATCAAAGTTTCAGGCCTACTGCGATGGAGCCCCGGGCGGTTACAGCTATCAGCAGGTCCTGGTCTCAGTTTCTACTTTCACACTTAGGAACTTTTCTAGAGCTTGTCTCTGTGTGGTCCCTCGAATCTCCAAGCCAGTCCGGATTCGGTGAGGGTTCGCCGGATTGCCTTTTGACAAACTCCTAGTCAAGTTCCCTGGAGCGGACTTAGAAACTTTTTCTTTAGCACTTCAGCAGGGCAACTCAGGAATCCAGGATGACACGTGATGGAAGGCAGGCAGCTTCACGTTCGCGGTTGCTCCCCATCACCTTTTCTACGTGCGGACTTAAAAACATTTCTGGAGCTTTTTCTCGCGTGGTCTCTCGATGCTCTACCTGTAGCCGGATGGATCCGGTGAGGGATTGCCGGCTTCAGATTTCTTCTAGTCGCGATAAAACTCTGGCAGTTGGACCGATGGAGCTGTTAGCGGGATGTACCTGGTTGGCTTGGCCGGCTCGTGGTTAAAGGCAGGCGGCCAGGCTGGCCAGGTTGAGTCGGTCCCTCTATGGAGCTTTTTCACAAAGTTGATCCAAAGTTCTCCAAACTTCTTTAACTTTTTCCTGAAGTTCCTCAAGGGGTCCCAAAGTGTCTTAAACTCACTCCAAGGGTCTGGAAGCTCCAAGATGGTCCTTGAAAGTTGAGGCCTTCAGTTCCCACAATCCACTGGTACAACATTTTTACAAATCCACTGGTAGTTCTACAAGGAGCCGATTTAGGTGGTGATGTTCCAGATGAGCTCTTTTAACCTGTGGCTGTCAGGAAGTTCACTCTTTAGTTCTTTTTCAGCAAAATCATCCACAGGGCTGTAGTTTCAGAATATGCATTTTCAGAGGTCAGGCCTTAGAAATCTTTGCACAGCAATCTTCTCAGTTTGGCAATGTTTTGCTTCATTAAGTTTCAAGCAGCAGACCTGGAGGGCTCTGCTCCTCTCAGATACTTATTCCAAGTTCTCTGGTTCAGGCAGGAGGTCACTATACAACACACTCAGGGGAAGGGCATAAAGGGGAAGGGTAATTGACTATCAAAATTGCTAAGCAAAAGAGTCCCCTCTCGTGACACTGCGTATCGAGACTAAAGAACCATCCCAGTCACCTCTGATGGTGTGTAGTCAGCCAAGCTGATTGGTATTGCCAAGACTAACTGAGCTGTTGAAACTAAGAGAGTCCAATGGAACACTCACCTGTCCGTCGGTGCCCCTGGTCGTTTAGCCGAGCGGAAGTGGAGGTGAGTGTAGAACAGCCCTACAGTCAATTACCCTTCCCCTTTATGCCCTTCCCCTGAGTGTGTTGTATAGTAATCTATGGTCTAGACAACAGCTAGTAAACTTTATACAAGACTACCTAGAGGCACTTTTATTTGCCTGCACTCTTAAGTATCCAGACTTTGTCATGTGAGGTTGGATATTAAACATGGTACGTGTTATACTGGATGGTGTTTGTGGTTGTTGCCTTGACAGACGGGCTCCTCCATGCGTTTTTTGGGTTATGTGTGTAGAGCAATTGGCTTGGGCATGGTAGAGTTCCTCACTGTTCCCTTTTTTCTACACCGTAGAGCGGGGCCTCATACTCCCGAGCGGTTGCCGGGTGAGGTGAGATCTTCACCCACACAAGGCTGGGTGAGTATCACTGCGAGGAAATGCCTCTAAGTGGTTATGCTATTATGCT
This sequence comes from Lissotriton vulgaris, assembly GCF_964263255.1. Lineage (NCBI taxonomy): Eukaryota > Metazoa > Chordata > Amphibia > Caudata > Salamandridae > Lissotriton > Lissotriton vulgaris. The sequence goes on from NC_141688.1 coordinate 274,256,269, forward strand.
TTTTCTATTTATGCAGAATGTCAATTATTCATGCAGGTGTGTTTTCCTTTACAGTCTCTCTGGACGCTCATGATGTCATATGCGTGAACTAGTGTTGTTGTACAATTATTTTTGTTTTTTGATAGGAAGAAGACTTTCTTCTTTCCCGCCAGTGGACGTTCAAGCACTGAGGTTTCTGGTAGATATGTATCCATGAACCTATCTATTAGTAAAACTTACTATTGTTTTTCACTTATTTATCACCTATTAGTCATAGTTGCAGTAGCTAGTTTAAACTTAAGGTCCTGAAGAAAGCTGGGGTAATTCCCGGAAAGCTGAAACATGTCGACCAACCTGCACAGCGCCATGAGGTAGTCTTACTACCAGGCGTGTTTTTAAACCTTGACACATAGATTTCTGTATACACATTCCATCAGTATCTGTGTAGCCAATTTTAGTCACCACCATCACTTAAGCACTGCACATTATCAAGTCCACTCCATGGTAAACATCATGGCTGGATATCTGATATCCATTCCCAAACCAGCACTGTTTGGCTTGATGTGGTCTGGTGTAATCAGCAATTCCCACGTGACGTAAACTCCACCGTAAGGGTGGTCTGATGGGTCTTGTACCAGCCATGTGGTTTCCAACCTTCCCAACAGCATTGGTTCGCTCATGCATCCTGTTGTTTCATAGTCACTGGTTCAGTTAACACACCATCTCCAGACCTGTTCTGCTCTATTATGTATTTTGTCATAACAAAGCTCGCCAAACCCCACCACCCGCTCATTTTCCATTAGCGCCAAATACCACATTGGTCTATACAGTCCTTAAATAGTAATGGAGACTGGCCCTGATGCTCAGGTCACCTACTGAGCATAACTTTCCCCTCTGCGCCTTGACCTCTTCTCTCTCGGTACAACCACACAAACACCCTCTCCTTGATGGTACAGCCCATACTCTCATAGGTGGTACAACCACATGCAGAAACTCTCTCAAAGAGGTACTACGGTATATACACCTGCAAAACTCCATCATATGGGTAAAAATCACACACACTCTGTCTCTCTCTTACAAGAGTTACAACTGACTGACTGACTGAATACGCATTTATATAGCGCATGGCTGCCCAAGGGCATCCCAGCGCATTAAGACAACTACTCATTCTTCACTGTTCAGGGAAAAAGGAAGGTCTTCAGCAATTTCCTGAAACTGAGATAGTTAGGTGCCAACCAAATGGAGTCGGGGAGCTGGTTCCAGAATTTTGCAGCATGAAGTGAAATACGTCGGCCACCCATACGTGCCCGGGTAATCCTAGGGACTGTCAGACATTTTTTATGGTTCGATCTAAGAGTTCGGATGATCTGATGGAGTGGAAACATAGGCTGAATCAAAGCTGGTCCATTGTCAGTAAAGGACCTATGAACAGTGCACATGGCCTTAAACCATATCCTTTCCTGCACTGGCAACCAGTGCAACTGACGTAGGTCTGATTTAGCAGAACTCCGCTTAGGGACATCCATTACAAGTCGAGTAGCGCAGTTCTGAACAATCTGTAGGATTTTGATAGTACCCTGAGGTGTGCCCAGATAAACTGCATTAGCTTAATCAAGACGCGATAAAATAAGTGCCTGAACCAGCAGACGTCTGGCTTCAAAAGGAAGAAGAAACAAGATCTTCCTTATCAGTCTAATCAGGCCATAGCAGATGGCAGCAACCTTACGAGAAAACTGAGATTAGGGTCCAGCCATACGCCCTGACTCTTAATTTGTTTCTTAGGAGAAGGGGGAGGGCCAAGGCAACTAGGCCACCAAGGATCTAAATTAATAGGGGCCATGTGTCCTAACATCATAATTTCTGTTTTAGAACCATTAAGTTTGAGAAAGGACGAATCCATCCATTCAAATACTTTGCTCAAACAGGAAATAAGGTTATTGTCAGCTGTGTCATGCCGAGAGAGGGAGACCACCAACTGGGTATCATCGGCGTAGTGACCAACTGGACCCCCCAGGGTAATACCACATCAGCCAAAGGCCTCATGTAGATGTTAAACATGGTAGGGCTTAATGAGGATCCCTGGGGTACGCAATACTGCAGGGGAATCTATTTTGAAATGGCCTCATCTTCGAACACAGCAAAAGTTCTGTCAGAAAGAAAAGACTGCAACCACTTAAGGGAAATCCCTGATACACCCACATCACTCAGTCTCTGAATCATGATAGAGTGATTTACCGTGTCGATTGCTGCGCTGAGGTCTAACAAAATAATAGCAGCGCAGCCTCCAGTATCCACGATTTTCCTAGCTTCTTCGACTACGGCAATAAGGGCGGTCTCCTTAACCTGCTTGCTTCTAAAGCCTGTCTGGGTGGTGTGCAGGGCTTTATTATTCTCTACAAACGTTGCTAATATACAATTAACATGCTTTTCAGCAAGTTTGCCGATACCTGGTAAACGAGAGATGGGGCAATAATTCGACCAGTCCTCAGGGTCTAAATTAGGTTTTTTCAAAAGTGCCTTCACTCTTGCCTGTTTCCATAACGGCGGGACCAACCCCGTTCCAAGGGAGGAGTTAATTACATCCTGGATAACTGGGTAAACAGTCTCCGAGCCCAACTTAAGAATGATTGGGGGCGGGCATCAGCCGGGGATCCAGACTTAAGATTCTCCAGGAGTCGCTGCAGATTGGGTAAATCAAGCAGAGCAAATTCCTCCAACCTCGCATGAAGGGCGGGTGAGGGAGATTGAAATTTAGGCTCCAATTACTGAAACAGCGAACAGATGTTAGTAACCTTAGTAGCAAAGAATTTAGCTAATTCATCACAATGTTTCTGTGCATTCAATGGTTCAGTCAAAGGACCAGAGATTTAAAAAAAAATTAAATTTTCCTAGGAGATTTGGAGGCACAGACAATCTTCTCCTGATAATAGCTGGATTGTGCAATTTTTATTTTTATTTTGTAAATCCTCAACGCAGATCTACAATTGGCCTGACTGGCCTCGGAGAAATCCTTCCTCTATTTCCTTTCGGACTGCTTGCAAGCTTGCTTAAGCAGTCCTAAGCAGCGCCAGGATGCCCGTAGGGTTGCAGTGCGCTTTAAAATAACATAAATAAATAAATTAATTAATTAATTCAAGAGAGTACCACGCTTTTTTGTTAGTGCCAATGTAATGACAGAATTCTGTCTTAGGAAGGGTGAGGTCCAAGGAGGACTCCAACCTGCTATTAAGAGATGCATTCGCTGTAATAGGATTTGAGCAGAAAGCAGGGGTAGAAATATTAAGGTTAGCTACCCAGTTTTCCGCTGAAATCTTAGCCCATATGCAACTCAGTTTTTTAGTTTTTTTGACAGGTTGTGCCCGATCAAGAGGGGACTAGATAAAGGATAAAAGAGAATGGTCCAACCAAGGGACAATAAGGGACGCCTCCAAAATAATATTATCAAGATTAGTAAAAAAATGGTCGAGCAGATGGCCTGCTCTGTAGGTGGGACCAGTAACAATTTGTTTCAGTTGAAACACCTCAAGACCTGCCATTAGATCTTGCGAAGGGGAGGTGTCAGGCTCATCGAGGTGAATATTAAAATCACCCAAAATCGAAAAATTAGAGGTGAGACTGGCGCAGTTTATAGCAATGTCTGGGAGATCGTTACAAAAATTGGCATGTGTTCCTGGTGGACGATATAAAAGAATCCCTGAGAAAGTACAAGTAGGGGAGTCACTAATAGCAAAGGAAACACTCTCACACTCTGATAGAAGGTAGCTAGTTGACCTGCAGCTATAAGTATTTTTATAAATAATTGCAATCCCCCACCATGACCACTATCACGATCTTGTTTGGTAATAGCGTAATTCGGTGGGAGGGCCCGGACTACATCGGGGTCCGAGGCCGCATTCATCCAAGTTTCAGTTAGAAAGAAAGCATCAGGCTACTCTCTTCTAAAAGCGGGCATATTTCACTCGCATGCTTGGGAAGGGGGCAGCAGTTAAGAAGTGCTAAAGAATATGACTTATCTTTCCCTACTTTTAAAATGGGGGGGTTCTAGAGGCGAAAATTCAAAATTACAGAGCGGACAATGATTCTGTTCCTTCTCAAAAGGCATAATATGTGCACATATATTAGTTCTCTCACCTCTAAGCCTCAGAAGCGGCTCCTTATTGTAGCTAAAATTTCCGGGGTAACTTTGTACAGGGGTTCCGGCCCCTGGCCCCGTCCTGGCCTGGACGGGCGCAGACGGGCTTGCCTTTGGCGCGCCCGCCGCACGCGTCTGCTGCGCGGAAGATGGGGCACAGTGAATAAGTAGGCAGAGCTAACTAGAGCGCTACCAACAACACAACTAAGTTCTCGTATATGAGTTACAACCAAACACACACTCATAGGATTTACCACCACATGCAACTGTGTTGTGTTTCCCCGTTATAGGTGTTACAACCACACACACACAAATATACTCTCATATGAGATGCAAACACACATCCAGACACACACACAACTCTTGCAGGATGTCAGTGGCGTCACTAGGTGGGTGCGGGGGGTGCAGACCGCACCGGGTGACACCAGCACATAGGGTGACACCAATGAGCGGCGAGCGGCGCAGATGCAATGTGAAGCTCTAATTATTGTATTCACCAATGCAGACTGTCACGCATAGTTTACTTTCAATAATTCCTGCTGGCAATCATTATAGTCAATACCGGTCTGCGTCATTAATAGCAGACTCTGACTGCCGCTTGTGAACCCTGGATTGACGCATTGAGTGCCTGTGGCCATGCATGGTCTGATTGGCCAGAGGCAGACGCAGGCGGGCGGCAATTTTGTTTCTCCTTTCCACCACGCAGGCGTCAAAGCGGCGCCATTCTCCCAGTTCTCATCTTATGCGCACTGGGGCCTCTGGCTGTCCCTGTTTGGAGCCAGTGCTTGCCCGGCCTCCTCCTTCCACGCACTGGTCACCAGGTCACTCACTAGGCATCGGAAGATTCATGCCGTGTGTGTGTGTTGCTAACACGTACTCCTATCCCTGATCCAAGGCAGTGTTTCATCACGGAACGTGCTGTGTGATAAGTACAGTGCTGTTCATATTATCTGAAACAATTGCCTGATTGAGTCAGGTGCTTGCAGCATTTTGTTCCTGGTGGTGTACACACCAAAATGTAAAACAAGTGCTGCTACTAGAAAAATGAAAGTTTCCTGTGTTGATAAAATGAGCAGAAGTACGAGTTAATGTTTGTTCCAATCAATCTGCTGAACGTACACCTCTTTTGGAAGCACTAATCTGTTAACAACACTTCTCCCGAAGTAACGTGAATTGTGAGGTCTGGCTAATTCGTTTTTTCAAGCCAAATGAACAAGTTATGCAAACTTTGTGTAGTTCCTTTTAATATGCCCACAGATGGAGTCTGTACTGAAAAAACACTATTTGATTCTACATGGTGTCAATATTACAGTTTAGGACAGTGATATTTTCTCCCAGTTATTAGCGTATTTTAGTATCTACATGCAAATCTGTCTTTAACGGTGGGACTCCTGAGCCTTTAAAAGTTCACTTTAACTACAAATATATTTAGTATTGAGGTGCTTTCTCAGAGTCTGTGTGACCCTCAACCCTCCATGAGTTGGTCCCCTGCAGGACTGTGGAGTGTTAACAAACTGTGAGTGTGCAAGAAACGTTATTAAAGATCTTGGACTGAGTTCAGCAGTGGACCATAACTGAAGCTGTTTACTTTATGAAATATTATTTTGCCAATAAAGCTTAGATTATTTTCAGATTAGTAAATTGAGTTGGTGTCAATAGTCTGTCCAGCTGGACTGCAAGGAGAAGTCTCCTGTTAGCGCTCTTCCATTCCTGGGCCTTTGTCGCAGTTTTAAGATCTCCTTAGAGTTTGTCTTGCTCATACGGGTGTAATTTCTGTTATCTATGTTTCCCTTGACTTCTTTGCTAGATTTTGCTTGCGAGAAAGTTTCACTCATAATCGTTAAAATGTCACTCATAACTACCCTGAAATTATGAAAATGTTACACATAGCATTCTGAAACCTTGGCAGCTATGACCTGATTACGCTGTGTTGGCTGCTGGCCAAACTTTGCAGCCTCGCCTCTGCCATTAAATAGGCCCTCTACTCCTTTCAGTATTATCTTCTGGGTCGCTCCACACGGTGGACTCTTGGCCCGATCGGCCAAGCCTGGTAGGGAAGTACTGTAAGGCAAAGGCCTTGAGGGCTTGGGGCGGGAGCTCCGGGGGCACCAAGGAGTCCTGCTTCCTGGTCTCTGCCACTGTTGCCGGTGTAATACTTCCGGTGCAAGGGGGAGGAGGGACTTTATATTCCGATGGCCAGGAACTGCAGAGGGGAACTGAGATGCAAGGAGGTGAAAGCAGGAGAACAGAGGAGGACAATACGAAGGAGGAGGCGCTAGCGGACGCTACGGAGGAGAAAGCGGTGGAAGAACAACCAGCACTACCAGAGACCGGCGGATCCAGAAGGGACATGCTGACCAAGGACGTGGACGAACGGGAGGTCTGCAGGAGCCAGGATGGCCACCGGGAGGGCATGTGGTACGATGCGGCCTTGGCTCTGTCACAGAGGAGGTCCATGGGGTAAGTCATGTTTTTCCCGCACTGGGTGACACCAACCCTAGTGACGCCCTTCCAGGATGTACAACTGTGTATTTGGGCTCAGGGTGCATAAGTGACATCAAACCTTTTCAAACTGTAATTTCAGTGAGGTTGGATATTTTCATTTACCTGGAGTCACCTCAGGCCTCCTCAGGTCATTCATGAAATAAGGCATCCTGGCCAGTCACCTTGCATAGCAAACATTTATCTCCGAATTGCCAAGAACTCGGCTCTCCTGTATTTTTCCATGCAGTAATGCAGCTTTATGGACGCTGGCTTCTGCATCAAATAAGTGATCCAGCCTTATTGACAAAGGAGTTCCTAAATAGACGCTAAACCCCCTTGCGGGAACATAGCTATCTCTGTACTCAGGCAGGACATCAGGCAAAGGGTGGGAGGGGACTTACCTTGGTGTAACTTTTCAGTGATGAAAAAAAAGAATGGCATTAAATGGCGCCACCATTTTATCGCGGCTGCTGCTTATTGGAACGATCGCATACTACTGTTAAAAGTTCAGAATTTACTTCTTAGCTAAGGGTTTCAAAGCTACTTAGAGAATTTACAGTTATGTTTGAGAAGACTGCAATTACTTATGGGTGAGCGGGCGTGCTTTATAAGATTACTGATTGATTGATTTACTACCTGTGGTACACAAAGTGTTGAGCATGTAAAGTTAAAACCAGGACTATCATTCCCTTTTTGATAGAATCCTTTTCAAGGTTTATTAATATAAAAAGAAAAAACAAAATGGTACATCAGCATCTGGATATAGATATATATGTCAGCATGAGATCCGGTGTTTCTGCAGCAAGAAAAGCCTCGCCCGATATACTGACGCTTTTCCGGAGACTGGGCACCGCCAAAACATATGGAGATACGGTGAGGTGGTTATGGCTTAACATCTTTTTGTTATTGGGTCGCCCTCAACCCCGAGTTTTAGTTCAATGGGAATTACGTCCATGATGCTCGGTAATTGCCTTTGCCTCAGTGCCATTCTTTCATTCAAAAGTCCGACCCAGCTCAAACAACAACTGTTGACTCATGCCTGTTTCTAGATAATGTTCATTAGTGGGGCATTATGGGACCGGTAGTCTCGATGGGTATTTTGCACTGCCAAAACATTGACATTCGAATTGCAAATATATTTGATGTTATTCAATGTGACCCCGAGAAATGACATTTCATGCTCCGATCCCAACAACAACTATATTGGTAACATGTCAGGCAACCAGCTCAACTAGTTTCAATTCGAGCAGCTGATGGTTAAGGAAGTGATTTACAGAAAATATAATGGCCCGAGGAAACTTTCAATAACCAAGGTGCTTCACCTTGTGGAACAATAATTATGTTTGGCAGCATGGATTTTAAAAGCACATTTTATACTAAAAAAACGGACGTTACAGGACTACAAGTTTGGCTGCATATTATATTGCCTAAAAAAATCCCTCTGTGACGTAATTCATGGAATGTGTGTGATTTTCTCTATCTGTGTTAATGGGATTCTTTCATTTAAATTATGAATTTTATTTTGCGTTATATTTAAATTGCTTTACTTAGAGACTTTAGGCTGTACTCTACAGACCCACACATGCATTATCGGGGCCATAGAAAGAACGGTTACACATCAATGTGTTTTCTATGTCTATGATGAGGTCCAGGGGGAAGGGCTATTTAATGTGTTTGATATTTGGCGCCAAACTCGATCGACAAAGGCCTCTGTGCAGGCCGAAACGCGTCTCTTGTACCTGGGATTGAGGGCGACATGATTGATTAAACTGATGCCTGATCCTGCAACCACTTTGTGCCTGTGCCTTCTTCCGTGGAGTTCGTCTTTTTGGGAGCTGGATGTTTTATTCATATATATATATATATATATATATATATATATATATATATATATATATATATATATATATATATATATATATATATTTTGCAGCCCCAGGAGTGTAGAGCCCCTCAAAAAGCCCCGGACATGGGCAAGAATACCTCTTCTGCCCCACTGTCTGCAAAACATCCCCTTTCTGTGAGGCCTAGACCTTAGTGATCTTGGACAGAAAACTATCGTGTATGTAGGGCTTTAGATATATTTGTAATCGTAGAATGTTTGTAAAGTGCAAAACACATCTAAACAAGCATTTACAATGCAATAGGTTTCGCATTTGCGAGAGTTTAACCTATTGGCATTGTAATTGACAATTCCTTTTATTTACGTTTTATAAACCAAACATAAATAAAAGGCAATGCCATTTACAATGCCAATGGCTCAAACTCTAACAACTGCGAGACCTATTGCATTGCAAATGCTTGTTGCATTTACCAACGGCCAAATTTTGCGATTCGACCGTTTGAGAATGCAAATTACTTTTCTAGCCCTATGTTTCTCCAACTTTACACCTGCCTCAGAGCAGTATTATTTTTTGATACAAAGGCTGGTCTGCCATTTCAGCAGATTGGGCTTTGAGGCTAAATGGCTGTGAGCGCTAAAATGCTACCTATGTAGCTACCGCTTGACGCAAATTGGTGCAAATCAGTGCAAAGTACTATTTAAACTGAAAAAGTGCAAGATCTGATCTGGAAATAAATACCCCTTCAAACGTTGCTCTGCTTTCCGTCCCATTGCATGTCTTTAAGGGTGTGCAAAGTTTTGAAAAACCTGCACGTTTGTGGTAGAAAAAGAGGCGAGATTGTTGCAGAGTGCCGTGGAAGTATTACTGCTTTGTGAGCAATAGAAAAATCAAAAACAAATGAAGCAAAAGACTGGAGCCAAGAATCTATTGAGAAAAATTCTGATGGTGAAATGCCCTCCTTTTGGATTTTTCTCATCTGCAATATGGGAGTTTGGAGTAACCTGCAGACTGCCACCTTAATGATTTTGTGTTTTGTTTCTCCTGTAAGTGCATCCTGTATCCCCCTGTTTATATCAAGCACGTTCCATTCTCTCCATCACAAGCAGTGACTGTAGCATCATTTTTGTCTTTGCAAATCTCGGCGGAGGTCTGGCATCTGTCAGTGTCCAGGCAAAGGGTGAACACGACATTAGGTCTGACATCTTCTGGGATGCAGAGAGGGTAAGAAATCTAGATTAATGGGTGGTCCTGCCGCGTGTACACTGCCGAGAGCCGCTTGGGGTTCAGCGTGACGTCAGGCGCGGCAGCTCAGACCCCAGGAGTGGTTTGTGTCACAGCCTCACTGACGGGTCGGGCCCAGTACATCTTCTCTAAGTGCTTCCACTTTTTTCCGCTGCAGGCTCACTTTAAGCTCTGGTAGGTTTTGTAATTGGAGTCACATAGCGCTTGCTAATGGCGTTGAAGCGCTTAAGTGCAAGAACAAGCACACCACGGCGGAACCTCAGATGAATCCATTGGTTATTGATTATTGTTGGGCATTGGCATTAAATACTCCAGTTCCATTACGTAATAGCTCCCATTGAGATCATTCCGTGCTCTGGCACCAGTTTTTTTGTGGAATGTCAGTCTCATATCCATAGACATGCGTACAGGAGGTATCAGAAAGAAACATGCACTGGCAAAGCCAATAGTTCTGGCTTATAAGTGAAACTGTTTCATCACTGCATGAGAGCAATGGAGTGCAAGGGAGGAATGAGGGTTTCCGATTGATTTCGGATGAGTGACGTATCAGTGGGTGAGTACATAAATGTCTGAGTGCATAAGGGGGCCACCGGGCAAAGCCTGGTATGGTGGCAAGGGCAGTATTTTCTGGCAATGATTTAAGGACTTATTGTGAGTTTCAGCAGTCCTAGAGAGGGTGGCACGTCACCGCACCGCACCAGTACTGCCAAATCTCAGCACCACCCACCAGATTATGAGTAATTTTGTGGTCTGGCAGGCGGCGGTGTGCAGGTTCCGCGGCTGCGCTGTTGAAAGGCTCATTGTGAGCTTTAAACAGCACCACTGCAGGACCGCCAGTGCACGTTCCTGCACAGGAAGGAATGCACTATGTCATGCATTCCATCCCGTGCAGGTACTGAGAGTGCATAACTACAGGGGGGCACAACAGGTGCCCCCTGCATGCACAGATTCACAAGGAGGCCCCGTAGGGCTCCCTTTGTTGCCTCCAAATTGTGGCGGTGAGGCAACTCAAAATTTGCTCGAAGGTGCCGCTGCGGCACTGCCAGCATATTTTGGCCTCAAACCAGAAACCAGACTGCCACAGGATCCTTGATCCATGGCGGTAGCAATGGTTCGACCACCACATATAATACTGCCAGCGGTCCCAGTGCAGCGATGGTCGGATGGCCACAACAACTACGGTGGTCCCATGGACTGCCATAGTCGTAATAAGACCCTGACAGGTGTGCCTGGAGCAGTAAGGTGGAGCAGTGCGGGAGACTGGGAGTTTATGTAAAGTGCATTTATATAGCTTATACTCACCATGTAAATGGTCCTGAAGTGCTATTTGAATTTGGGCACTGTATATGATTGTGTGGCAAATGGTAATCAGACAAAATATCGAAATTAAAATATCGATATACAATAATATCGATGTTTTAATATCAATGGTATAGTATATCGATGTGACATATTATCGATAGACAGAATATCGATATTAAGGTATGTATGTTAGTAATATCGAAATTTTGTTGTTTCGTGTTATGTATTTTATTATGTTGTTTATATGTTTGCTAAATATGTTTAGAAATGTATGTTAGAAAATTAGTAATTTTGTTTACAATTTGCGTTTTAGTATTAAAGCGGGTTGTGGGTTTATAGGGGAATAGGGTGGGAAGTAATTTAATAATAATTAATTAATTAATATATGTTTGTAAATATATTTAATTAATAATTAATTGGTAATTAATTAATACTAATTAGTTAATTACATTAATTAGATTTAATGTGCTAATATATTTAATTTAGTGTTATTGTTAATTATTAATTAATTTGTAATTAAACAATATTAAGTAGTAAATTACATTAATTAGAGTTAAAGTGTTAATATTTTTGATTTATAATTTTTTATTTCTTAATTAATAATTAATTAGTAATTAATAATTATTAAGTGATTAAATGATGTAATTTATTTATGTGTAGTGGGTTGTGTGTTTATAGGAGAATAGGGTGTTATATAATTACATGTAATTAATTAAAGAGATTGTATTTATTTATTGGTATCTATTGTTAATTAATTGGTAATTAATAAGTGTTAATTAGTTCATTTATACTTACATCAATTTAATAATATTTATTGTTATTAATTGATTCATTGAAACTTTTATTAATTGTGTTATTTTTTAATGTTTAGTGTGTTGTGTGTTACGGGGGAGTAGTGTGGGAAGTAATTGAAACCCTACGCAATCCAACGCTTTCCCTACTGTTGCACCCTCTGGAGTAGGAATAGTAAATTTTACCCCTATGCTATCCAACACTTTCCCTACTGTTGCACCCTCTGGAGTGGGAATAGTAAATTTTACCCCTATGCTATGCAACGCATTCCCTACTGTTGCACCCTCTGGAGTGGGAATAGTAATTTTTACCCCTACGCTATCCAACGCTTTCTCTACTGTTGCACCCTCTGGAGTGGGAATAGTAATTTTAACCCCTACGCTATCCAACACTTTACCTACTGTTGCACTCTCTGGAGTGGGAATAGTAATTTTTACCCCTACGCTATCCAATGCTTTCCCTACTGTTGCACCCTCTGGAGTGGGAATAGTAATTTTTACCCCTACACTATCCAACGCTTTCCCTACTGTTGCACCCTCTGGAGTGGGAATAGTAATTTTTACCCCTACGCTACCCAACGCTTTCCCTACTGTTCCACCCTCTGGAGTGGGAATAGTAATTTTTACCCCTACGCTACCCAACGCTTTCCCTACTGTTCCACCCTCTGGAGTGGGAATAGTAATTTTTACCCCTACGCTATCCAACGCTTTCCCTACTGTTGCACCCTCTGGAGTGGGAATAGTAATTTTTACCCCTACGCTATCCAACGCTTTCTCTACTGTTGCACCCTCTGGAGTGGGAATAGTAATTTTTACCCCTACGCTATCCAACGCTTTCTCTACTGTTGCACCCTCTGGAGTGGGAATAGTAATTTTAACCCCTACGCTATCCAACACTTTCCCTACTGTTGCACTCTCTGGAGTGGGAATAGTAATTTTTACCCCTACGCTATCCAATGCTTTCCCTACTGTTGCACCCTCTGGAGTGGGAATAGTAATTTTTACCCCTACACTATCCAACGCTTTCCCTACTGTTGCACCCTCTGGAGTGGGAATAGTAATTTTTACCCCTACGCTACCCAACGCTTTCCCTACTGTTCCACCCTCTGGAGTGGGAATAGTAATTTTTACCCCTACGCTATCCAACGCTTTCCCTACTGTTGCACCCTCTGGAGTGGGAATAGTAATTTTTACCCCTACGCTATCCAACGCTTTCTCTACTGTTGCACCCTCTGGAGTGGGAATAGTAATTTTTACCCCTACGCTATCCAACGCTTTCTCTACTGTTGCACCCTCTGGAGTGGGAATAGTAATTTTAACCCCTACACTATCCAACACTTTCCCTACTGTTGCACTCTCTGGAGTGGGAATAGTAATTTTTACCCCTACGCTATCCAACGCTTTCTCTACTGTTGCACCCTCTGGAGTGGGAATAGTAATTTTAACCCCTACGCTATCCAACACTTTCCCTACTGTTGCACTCTCTGGAGTGGGAATAGTAATTTTTACCCCTACGCTATCCAATGCTTTCCCTACTGTTGCACCCTCTGGAGTGGGAATAGTAATTATTACCCCAACGCTATCCAATGCTTTCCCTACTGTTGCACTCTCTGGAGTGGGAATAGTAATTTAAACCCCTATACTATCCAACGCTTTCCCTACTGTTGCACCCTTTGGAGTGGGAATAGTAATTTTTACCCCTACGCTATCCAACGCTTTCCCTACTGTTGCACTGTCTGGAGTGGGAATAGTAATTTAAAGCCCTACGCTATCCAACGCTTTCCCTACTGTTGCACTCTCTGGAGTGGGAATAGTAATTTAAACCCCTACGCTATCCAACGCTTTTTCTACTGTTGTAATATGTGGAGTAAGTATATTTATAAATGTATTTGTAGAATTTTACATTTATTTTAAATGTATATGTATTAGTTATAATTTTTTACATATGTTTTAATGTTTTTATTTAATATTTGTACACTTATATGTATTTTTAAATACATTTTAAATTATTATTAATACATTTAAAATAACAATATTTTTAATTTCGATATTTTTGTACAATAATAATATTAATTCGATATTTTTGTACTTACCATTATGTAGATATAACTTCGATATTTTTGATTTCAATATTTTTGTGTCGATATTCTTGTATGGGGATATTCTGTCTGTCGATATTATGTCATAGATTTGTGGCAAATAGTGCATGTGAGAGTGGGGGCATGGATGAAGAGTAAGTTCATGGGTGGATTTGTGAGCAAGTGAATGTGTATATTGTTGAATGGATGAGTCACTGCATCAGTGGACAAAGAGGGCAAGAACAGTGTGGTTTGGCCATGGCAAAGTGGTGGCATAGGTAGTGATCCAGCGGCTCACCAACAACAGATACTCCAATACCATATATTCACCTTGGCCCATCAAAACATACACACCTATCACTGAAAATCTCCTGGCTAGCCGCTGGGAGGAAAGTTTTGTTTACCTACTGATCAATATTGTAGTATGTCATATTCCTTCCAATTTCTTATCACTGATCAATAAATGCTTTCCATTTAGTCGACGGACCAAATTAGTTGGAACTAGTTGATGGTGGCAATGCACATAACCCCTCTTTTCAATAGTTCATTTATAATTTTAAAACACAGACTCTGAAAGTTTTCAAAACCTTTATCTAAAGTTTAAAATGTGAGTGAACCTTTCAAAATACACCACGGACACCATCAATCATTAGGGAAGAAGAATCAATCAATTCAAAATACTCTCTCTCACAAAGTCAGTAGATTGATGTTGCACAGAAAGGAGAGGATAGAGAAAGCAGTACATCAGGAAATATACGAATCATATAGTTACCACCGATGGTGTGAAGACCAACCCCCTGGTTAAAGGGCTCGTAAGGGTCTCCTGAGAAAGATCAGATGACAAAGCCTTTGGGACAGGAATCAGAACAGGATAGTGAACATCTCTAGAACCGACAACTCGCCTCACCCCTCTCTGACACTCTCTTCCTCCATGAAATTCTTCTGCGATCTTTTTCCAATTAGTTGCTTAAGATAAGTAATTCTCTATTCCAATCCTTTTCAGCATCTCACTGCATCAGCATAATCAATTACTCTGACAGCATCTCCCCTCTCAGCATTCTCTCCTGATCACCCACCCACCAATTAACTAAACTACCTTAGTTATAACCTTTGGGATTCATGAACCACCCCCTAAAGTTGCAATATCGCAAAAATACGATTTCTGATTGGACAGGCGAAGGGCGTTTGGTCATTACACCATGATGTCTTAGCACGTTTTTTTGCCCCCAAACCCAACCCCTTATTAGTATGCATTTTATTTTATTCCCACCCGGGATTTATTCATAATTGTAACATTTTTATCAATAATGTTCATATGATTTCAGCCACTGCTCTTTCTGACATCCGCGTTCCCAGAGTTTAGCGGTCGATGGCCTTGGATGTGGTCCAATCATGGGCTCATCCATGCAGGGGGAGTAGAGGTCACACATGCGCAGAAGGCATTCACTCATTACTTGGGTTATGGCAAGGAGGCCTAAATACGAAGTAATGAGAAGGTCAAAAGAGAATATAATAATTCAAGAAATAAATGATTTCATTGAATACCACTTACATCTACACTATTCCCTTCTATTCATTAGTACTTTTCCTTCATTAGCTTTTAGTAAATAAAGCGTTTTCTAGATAGCAAAGCAGGTGCAAGACATGTGGGTCTTCAAGACACCATGTTAATGCATTCTGCTCATGCGTGAGAAATTCCCTCCAAAGCTGTTAAACGTCATATTACGTAGATGCAATTCACGCATGCGCAGTAAAATTTCCCCTTTTAGAGCCGCATTTTTTGTCTGCTATCCATATTAATGGTTAGTAAACACATAGGCAAGCTTCACTGTATTATTTATGTAACTGTAATGTGCATGGATTAATCATGAGGCATAATTAATAATTCATGGTAATAAGTTAATAAGTTAAACAAATTAATAAAATTCGAGCTATTCTCACATAAATTAGTCCTTGTTCCATCAGTAGTGTGGTGAAGATGAGGCAGTAAAATGATCAGTGTGTAAGAAAGGACATTGACAGGGGAAGTGGGTAATGAATCAGTGAATAAGTGAGTATTATAGGAAAGGGGGTAAATGGAAGGTTGGAAGAGTAGTTATTGGTTGCATGAAGGGATGAAGGGATGGCTAAATTATTGGTCAGCGCATGACCAGATGATGGGTGCATGAGCAGTGCGCTGAAGCAATGGTAGTATAGGGCAAATGGGCGTTGCTGAAAAAGTGCACTATAATTGGAAGTGGTAGTTCTTTGAAGTGTTATTGAGCACACATTTTGACTAATGAGGGCATAGATGTATGGCTGTAGGGGTGAGTGCATGGGTGAATGTATAGATAAATGCATTTGGCTGACTCTTTTAAGTTCTGGACTAAATAATTACATTTTTGTTATCTACTTGGTAGCTGAGGGATTTTGAAAATATTTTTTTCTTTCTCCCCTAAATCCTAATCAGTCCCTGAGTAGCACCAAGACAAAACTTTATAAAGGGGCCCCAACTGTACATCCTAGGTTACACCAACAAAGGTGACATAATATGCCTAGATGTGGGCCTTATGCTCACTGTGCCACTGGAACCAAGCTACTCCTCACTGAAGAGCCCCAACCAAAAAACATATGGTGTGCAAAATAAAGACACCATTGGAACCGCAACAGACGTTACATTTACCGAACCACGACCGGACGATTGAAACCATCCAAAGATTTCACAGGGTAGACTCCCTGACAAAGGGCAAATCCCGAAATGCATTGGGGCATCCATTATCCTGTGTCGAAGCAATGTAAATAATTCTGATCTTATTGGAGGATATGAAGAATAACATGAAAATTAAGTTGACCATAAACAATGATGTTGAATATGTATGATACATAATAAAACCAAAGAACTCTTCGAAGAATAAAATTGAGTTCAATACATCAACGTGTGGTGAAAAGCGATTTTTTTCGCTGAGTAAGAGTCTGTAGACAGTGACCTCATCCCGTTGAAGAAGGCAATCTTTACTGTATAATACAATTTGCCTAAGGACAGAAGGCGACAGCCAACAGGCCCAAACCTGTTCCTACCCTATATAATTCTTTTATCAAACAAACTTTACTTTGATTACCACAGGAGTGCGACAGATTTCTACATTTTATTGAACTTTCTAAAAGTGGCATTTTCAAAACTGCAATTTTAGATTCGACGTCACCATAAATTGTGATTTCAAATTGTGAGGCCAGAGACACTAAAACTTGAAAAGTCCATCTCTTCATAATTGGGAAGTACACTTAAAAGATGTAATAAGGTAATGCCAATGTTATCCTATTAGAGAGATAGGCCTTGCAGTTGAGTAAAATGAATGTTGGTAGCTTCTCACTACTGGGGCATGTAAAACTTAAAAGTACATTTCTTGCCTTTTAGATACATTGACCCCAGAACTCTGGGTAACCTGTGGCCTACCTTAGGGGTGACTTATATGTATAAAAAGGGAAAGTTTTGGTTCTGGCAAGAGGTTTATCTTGCCAGGTTGAAATGTCAGTGTAAACTGCACAGACAGGTTCTGCAATAGCTGGTCTGAGCCATGATTAGAGGGCTACTAAAGTGGGTGGCACAATGAGTGCTGCAAGCCCACTAGTAGCATGTAATCTACAGGCCCTGGGCATATGTACTGCACTTTAGTAGGGACTTATGAGTAGGTTTACCTGTTTACCGTATTTACAGATAAATGCAGAAAGAAAACCATCTATTTTCCTTTTTGTATTTTTTTTAAAATGCGGATAAAAATGGATATTGGCAGATTCTAAATGCTGTGCGGATTGAAAGGTAAGGGTTTACAAAAAAGTATGGAATTTTAGCAAAGAGGTGTAAACATCAGTAGATATGCACAACTTTGATACATAAATGTTCGTGTTTTCATATGAGTGCATTGATTTATCATCTTTGGGTGCCCCCATCACTGAAACGTATCTGGCGTTCAAGTATGTGATAAATGATTTATTGATTGATTATTTAAAATCTTTACCAAAAGAGAATGCACAATATAACATTTCATTTATAGAATACAGTAAAAGGGCGATAATTTTAAAAATAAGCGATAATTTCATAATGTTAAAAATTCAGAAATATAAACAGTATAATAGTTAATGTTTTAAAAGTTCCAGTTTTCTCCATGCACTTGTTAAGAATTTTGAGAGGGCAGAGGTAATATGTATATCTTCCAAGCAAAGACACTGGATTAGTGCTTGTCTACATGTCCTTATTGATCTTTTGTTAAAGTGTCTTTTTAATAGTGTTAATCTTTCATTTTTTAGTTCTGGGCAGAGGCATAATAGATGTATGATATTTTCTTCTCCTGTATTACACAGCCGACATGATATATTGTTTTCAAGCTTTTTCCATGGCAGTGCATGAGATTCTCCGGGCAGGATTCCGAACCGGGCTTTCATGAATATATTTTTATATTTCCAGGTCCAAGCTGTATTCAAATATTGTTGCGGACTCTTTTTTTTATAACTATTTATTATAGACCAAGCATGTTTCCTTTTGACCAGGGACTCTTTGCCACTTATTATAGATAGGATATCAATTGTCTTATTTACAATTTTTTAAAAAGATTCCTGAGGAATAGTGGTCATCCAAATCTCCTTCAGCCCAAATTCATCCAAAGCCTTCTCGAGATACTTCCGAACAGATAGTTTATTATTGCCCTCTACTTCTTTCCATAATAGCTCTGATATTAAATTGTCCTTGTCATTTTTTACCCTATACCATACTTTAATTGTGTTACCCATCCGAGCATGTACTTGGTTATTCAAGCCAAATTCTAGTCTAATTTGGGACTGTGCGGCATTTTTTGGTAAACAGAAAAGAGATCGAAAAGTTTTCGAGATTTCTTTGTTTATTGTTATTGCGTCCTTTCCGTTCAATGCTTCGCTGCCGTAGGTTAGGGAAGGTAACAATTTTGCAGATATGACCTTGAGTAGCGGCTGGTAGGTTAAGTTTCTGGTGGCTTTTTTTATCATACCAAATGCACCTGTTAGGGAGTTCACTTTCCGGGCAATGTCCAATATCTGGGGTTTAAAGCTACCATTGTCATCAAAAACCAGCCCTAGGTATCTATAGATTTTTGTTTACTCCAATTTTTCCTTACCTAAGAACCATTTCATATTGTATTTCCTTCTTAGATTTTTTGAGACAACCATAAATTTAGATTTGGATTCATTTATTACCATTTTATTTTTTATTGCGTACTCCTGTATACGTGTAATTAACCTTTGCAAGCCTACCTTTGTTCTACTTAAAAGAATAGCATCATCTGCATATAGCAAATTTGATATGTGCTTATCTGCAAGTTTCGGTGGATGGGCATTTATCTTATTCAGTGTTTCAGTTAGATCAGTTAAAAACAAATTAAATATTAAAGGTGCCAATACGCAGCGTTCAAGTATAAATTCACATTTATGGGTTACAAAAATGTGGAAATATACTTGTTTCACTTTCATTTATTCACAAAATCCCCTATAAACATGGATAATTACAGATAATGTTAGCAAAAAGTAAATATGGATAAATACAGATGGAGATGTCAAAGAAAAAAATGCCCACATCCAACAACCACCCCCAACCCACTCTGCAAAGAAACTGGAACAAAATCACCATCGACCAGATCTCCTCATCGCTTCTTCAAAAGCCCCCCGCCCACTCCTCAAACCCAGACCAAGCAGCCACAAACCTCACCCAATGGTTATCCAACAGCGCCGACATCCTAGCACCACTGAAAAAACGACAAATCAAACTAGGCAGCAAGAAGGCCTCCTGGTTCAACGATGACCTTAAGAAATCCAAGAAACTATGTCGCTCCCTTGAGAAGGCCTGGAAAAAAGACCCAACCACCTGCACCAAGGACGCCTTCAAAAACGCCACCCGCATACACCACCAACTAATCCGAAATGCCAAGAAAGCAGCCTTCAAGGACCGTCTAGATAACAACGCCCACAACAGCAAGGAATTATTCAACATCGTCAAGGAATTTACCAACCCCTCAGCCAACTCCAACGACATCACCCCCTCTCAAGCCCTCTGCGACTCCCTAGCCTCATTCTTCCACAACAAAATTGCAGACATCCACAACAGCTTCGACAACCAACCCGGGGACCAACCCACCCAATCCTCTGCAGGACCCCCACCCCCCCTGAACATCCTCAATGACTGGAAGTCAATCTCCACTGAGGACACCATCCGTCTGATGAACTCTATCCACTCAGGATCCCCCACAGACCCTTGCCCTCACCACAAATTTAACAAAGCAGACTCCATTATTGCACCGCACCTCCAAGACGTCGTCAACTGCTTCCTCAACTCCGCAACCTTCCCGGAAAGCTGGAAACATGCCGAACTCAGCGCCCTCCTGAAGAAACCCACAGCTGACCCCACCGAACTCAAAAACTATCGCCCTATCTCACTCCTTCCATTCCCGGCCAAAGTCATCGAGAAAGCTGTCAACAACCAGCTCGCCGCATTCCTCGAAACCAACAACTCCCTCGACTCCTCACAGTCCGGCTTCCGAGCCAAGCACAGCACCGAAACCGCCCTCATCGCAGCAACAGACGACATTCGAACTCTACTGGACAATGGAGACACAGTCTCCCTCATCCTCCTCGACCTCTCCGCAGCCTTCGACACAGTCTGCCATACCACCCTTCTACAGCGCCTCAAAAACATCGGAATCCAAGGAAAAGCACTGGAATGGATCACCTCGTTCCTCTCCGGAAGAACCCAGAGAGTCCGCCTTCCACCATTCAAGTCAGAGGCCACTGAAGTCATCTGCGGCGTACCTCAAGGGTCCTCACTCAGTCCCACCCTCTTCAACGTTTACATGAGCCCCCTCGCGGCCATCGCACGCCAACATAACCTCAACATCATCTCCTACGCCGACGACACTCAACTGATCCTATCACTCACCAGAGACCCTAACACGGCCAAAACCAACCTA
This sequence comes from Lissotriton vulgaris, assembly GCF_964263255.1. Lineage (NCBI taxonomy): Eukaryota > Metazoa > Chordata > Amphibia > Caudata > Salamandridae > Lissotriton > Lissotriton vulgaris. Next base: position 274,277,086 of record NC_141688.1, read on the forward strand.
CACGAAGGAATGAAAGAAGTAGCCAAATGGATGAAGCACAGCCGTCTGAAACTGAACTCAGACAAAACAGAAGTCCTCATCTTAGGTACCTCCCCCTCCGCCTGGGACGACTCTTGGTGGCCAGAGGCCCTTGGAAAAGCACCCATCCCGACGGACCACGCACGGAACCTGGGCGTCATCCTGGATTCCTCACTCTCGATGAACAGACAAGTCAACGCCGTTTCTTCATCTTGCTTCAACATTCTTCGCATGCTCAAAAAAACATTTCGCTGGATCCCTACCGAAACTAGAAAAACAGTCACCCACGCTCTGGTCACGAGCCGACTGGACTACGGAAACACCCTCTACGCCGGCACCACCGCAAATCTCCAGAAAAAACTACAACGCATCCAGAACGCCTCAGCCAGGCTCATATTAGACCTCCCGCATAAAGAACACATCTCTGATCACCTGAAAAACCTCCACTGGCTCCCCGTAAATAAGAGGATCACTTTCCGGCTCCTAACCCACGCACACAAAGCACTCTACGAAATCGGACCCGAATGCCTCAACACACGACTATCCTTCTACACCCCCTCCCGCCAGCTACGATCCTCCAACCAAGCCCTTGCCACTGTACCCCGCATCAACAAAACCATCATGGGAGGTAGATACTTCTCCTACCTAGCAGCTAAAACTTGGAACTCAATTCCCACTCACCTTCGCCTTACTCAGAACCACCTAGCATTCAGAAAACAACTCAAAACGTGGATATTCGACAAGTAACTCCCCACCCTTCTTCAAGCGCCTTGAGACCCTCTGGGTATGTAGCGCGCTATATAAATCTTTTGACTTGACTTGACTTGACATGGAACCGCGAGCTCGACTTATAATTAAATTATACCAATTGGGGATGAGCCAATATTACAATTTTTAGGAGAAAGAGCACACTCACTTTAGCACTGGTTAGTAGTGGTTAAATGCACGTAGTCCTAAATCCAGCAAAAACTAGGTCAGAAAAATGGAAAGGGTAAGCAAATGGTAGTGAGGAAGACAACCCTAGGGCTGTCAGATCAAACAGCTATCAGTCAGAGTGACTGAAAGTAACAGCTGCTGGGTTAGTGATCTGATCTGTTCATTCAGAGAACCTGACCTACGTTTTACATAGATATCCTTTCCCGGATGTATTTCTTGGCTAGAAGGATTAAAGAAAATGCAATTTTCAAATATGGCACTTCATATTTTTAGGCTGCACCAATGTATTGTATTAATAAGGCTCAGTAAATACACAGGATCATTTCAAAGATTACACCACAACAAGTGGCACTAATGGACTAAGTGAGCTTAGCCAGAATCACACAATCTGTAGAAGAGCACACAAAGGCCAAAGGATTGTAACCCCTGTACTATTCCTACTTTTGTTCCTATATATATGAGCAAACCAACATGGGAGCTATTCCAGTGTGAAGAAAAACAAACAAACAATCATTCCCCTAGGTAACATTTTATTACCCAAAAAATGTGAAACATTTTTGGATCCAAAAAGAAGACCAAGATGAGGCTTTAATACTGGCCGGAAAGATGTGGGACCTCCACGAGCACTGCATACCTGTGAGAATGTTTCCAGCCTGGAGACGTCCTACAAAGTTGTGGAGTTTGATCAACCTTAACCTGCCCACCACACCTGCAGAGAAATTCTGGAAAGTAGAGAAGCCTGCATGTGAGAGCTGCTCTATGCATCCAATACCTACTTGCCCAACACCAACCAACAATAAGCATCTCCCCCACCTGGATCTTTTCTCTGCCCTTCATTTCTGTTCACATTGGTCTCGTGACATCAAGTCCTATCCTACCATGTGTAATCCCAAGAAGCATGACTTCTGCCAGGCCTGCTGCAACAGTCTCCAGCAAGACAGACATTTCAGGCACTTTGTCACAAACCAATAAGATAACTTTGGTTACTGTGGACAACAGACATCTATGTTTGTTCTGCTTAGTTTGTTTAAATTTTAATGATGTTTTATTCTGGTTTGCTTTTATAGATGTAATGTTTGTTAAGTAACATTTTATTACATTTATGAATCTGGTATGATCCCAAATACAGTAATCTTTTAAAAGTATTTTTTTTTTAATTATTGATAGTACCATTCCAGCATCTTCCAGGAAAGTCTTCAGCATGACCTGCACTTCTAAAGAATGAGATTTTGATATTTATTGGAAACATTTGGAATGCATCCTTGGACCCTTCCCAACAAGGATGCCGTAGAGTGCAGAGTAGGTCCATGAGATCCCCAACGTAGGTCTGAGATGATCGAATATACACCAGTTCTTCAGGCTATTCCGATGTTCATATAATTATTCAATAGGATCTACTTGACACAGGGCCTTACTTGGAGCGTGACGGAGAGGATACTCTATGACAAACGTGGTGGGTATCACATCCCCTGTAGTACAAGTGCCACAGGCCATAATGAACTCATAATAAGGTGGGCAGGACATCCGCCTCATATGTTGGAGGAGCTACAACTCCACCATCTAAATGAGGCCCATAGTTTATATTATGAAAATGTGGATTAAATACTGATCTACTTAACCTACATTGGACTCCCTGTTGTAGAAGCTTAGGTACAGCATGAATATATTTTTGTGAACCCTCCACGTTTACACAACGTCGGGATTGGTTATGCAGGGCAACCATACTGATGCTTCAAAAACTACAATGATTCTCAATGAATCTGTAAAACAAGTCACAATGTACCTTTAACTGAGATGCACACATATTTTTTCATAAAGTCTCCCTTAAAAATGTCTCATCAGGAATACCAGTTCTTCAGAGCAAAAAGGGAAAGGTTAGACGTATTACATCTATCAAATTAACAGCTGCACCAAGCCTCTGCATAATTGCTTTGGGGCATATCTTTGAATATGTAAAGTATGTATGATTTAACAATTAGATGCTACAGGTTTCTGCTAATTTGCTTAAGGTTGACATTTTGCTTGACATTTTGAGAATGGAGACGGTGTGTGTCTTTCTGTTTTAGTTGTTTTATCTGCCTGCGAATGAATGCACAAGCAGGAAATACAAATGTGAATTCCCATTTTTCTGCAAAGCTCCTAGTAGAGGGCTTAAATTGGCTTTACCAATGTACAACACTGGAGTAAAGTGACTTTAGGGTACGAGTTATGGTCGCTGTAGAGCACGTTATAATAACTTGAGATAACTATAACTGGTGAATTTCAGTACCATTGTTTGTTTAAACGGTATGTTTTAATTTACATTTTCCCTAACTAGGAAAGTTCCTTTAAACTTTGTTCTTTTCAGTGAAATATATATATATATATATATATATATATATATATTACCTACTGGCAGTCGCCAGTAGGTATATATAGTTAGGATTTTTTCCCTATGGGATTTCTGAAAATTCTATGTCTAATAACTTTGGCGTTTGTGGACGGAATCGGCTGAAATTTTCAGGAAAATTGCACATTTTGTTTCTGAGCAGCCCCTGAAAATTTGGTGGGGTTTCGTCAAGGGGGGGCTGAGAAAAAAGGGGGGTCCCAAAACGCGTTTTTAACATTGAGTTTTCCATAGGGCGGTTGGCCTCACTTTTAGCTCGAACGGCTGAATGGATTTGCACGAAACTTGGCAAAATTGTAGGGACTGGTAGCCCGATGTGCCTTTGCTAGGTCTCAATATATGTGCTTCAGTGGATTTTGAGAAATTAACGTTTAAATCAAGATATATATCTATAACAGCGCTCCGGGCAGCGATCCGGTCCGCTTACTTTTCGCGTTTCGGAACTTTGCGCGCAGAAAGCTGATTGGCTCTCCGGTGTCTGTCAACATTCTAAACAGTCCGGAGCGGCCACCATCTTGTCTCTCGGTAGGATCGAGAGAGAAGAAGAGGTGAAAAACGAAAGGGGAATTTAATGAAAGGGGGCAAGGTATCCCCCTCTTGACCCCCTAGGAATGTTGTTGGGGTTATTAAAGGGTCCCGTGGGGAAAAGGAAAAAAAAATGATTTTTCACGGTAGAAGCGCTTCACGGGCCGCGAACTGGGCCGCAAACTGGTAGCGAAACGGGAATTCGCCATTTTGTGCTTCGTTAATTAAATTACTAGGTATAAGGGGGTGCGGGAGACGTATCCTAATCCCCTATGTTTCCTGAGGGTGGCTGAGGAGGCTGATATATGTTGATACATCTCTTCCAGCGGCTGTGCGTGAGCTTTTTTTTATTTTGCTGCGTGACAGTCCGGAGCGGCCGCCATCTTGTCTCTCGGTAGGATCGAGAGAGAAGAAGAGGTGAAAAACTAAGGGGGAATTTAATGAAAGGGGGCAAGGTATCCCCCTCTTGACCCCCTAGGAATGTTGTTGGTGTTATTAAAGGGTCCCGTGGGGAAAAGAAAAAAAAAATGATTTTTCACGGTAGAAGCGCTTCACGGGCCGCAAACTGGTAGCGAAACGGGAATTCGCCATTTTGTGCTTCGTTAATTAAATTACTAGGTATAAGGGGGTGCGGGAGACGTATCCTAATCCCCTATGTTTCCTGAGGGTGGCTGAGGAGGCTCATATATGTTGATACATCTCTTCCAGCGGCTGCGCCATCTTGCCTTTTTTCCAATGCCACAATTTTGTCGTGCACGGCAGCCATTTTAGATGCCAGGCTGGTCCCAGGCTATCACCTACCCCTGCGGATGTAGTTTATGGCCCCAGCTGTAGAGAATTCAGACATGCCAACCCTCCTGATTCAGGCGTGTGCTACTGATTTCAGTGCTAGTCTCCCGCCTCCCGATTTCTGCAAGCAAAAACCCGGGGGCATATTACGAACAACTAGCGATAATTTTTGTCTCTAACTTGTTTAGAGACAAAAATTATCGCCGCACATCGGCGATTTTTATCGCAGATAAACCTTGCTATTATCGCAGAAAAGTCAGCGATATTCATGTATTATCGAGCAAATGCTCTTAGCCATGTTATCCACCTCCCATTGGATAACATGGCTAAGAACTGCTCAGGGCAGGTGTTAGATTTTGGAGATATTCGCGCTTAGCGCGAATATCTCCAAAAGTTGGTAATAGAAGATAGCGATGTTAGGGACTGTTTCCAGTCGCTAACATCTTGGTACGCCACTTTGCATGTCATTAGTGATAAGTATCACTGACATGCAAAGCGGGGCCCAAGATGGTCGCTATCTCCTTTTAGCTGTCACTAACTGGTGTTAGCGACAGCTTGGTAATAGGGAGATAATTTTATCTCCGCTTTCATGGCTTTTAAAGCCAAAAAAGCGGAGATAAACCCCCTTGATAATATGCCCCACGATTCCTTGGGGGTTTCAGCTGACAGGGCTTGGTATTGTGTTACATGGTAATTTTTCCAGGAAACGTCAGAGGGTCGATGCAGGGGTTCTAGAAGAGGTGATAAACCATTTAAGCCTCATGAACAAGCGCATGGACTTTTAAAGATTTGTGAAGTACTCGGGGCGGCGGTGGGTGTGTGCCCTCTTTCAGGAGCGGGCGGGGGGGCACTGCCAGCAACTTGCCAGGTCAGGTAGTGTTCAACACGTGCATCACCCTTTCTCTGCCTGCTATTGCGCTCCATGCTTCGGAAAGGTAAGAAAAAGAACGTGCATTTGAGTTTGAAATGTCCGATCCTGCAGCAGCACACTTCCAAAGCCCACACATGACAATAACCCGATTCAAGGCCCCATTCACCAGTTTTAAAAAAAATAGATAACACTCCAACAAAGTAAGATTATAAAACTTTATTAACTATTAACTATAACGAACGGAACAAAAACTAAAAACATTTAAACATTTTTCAACACAAAAAGCAACAATGGTTAGAAGCTGTCTTTTGTGCGAATAGTCCCAAGGCAGCACAACGTGCAGAGTTCTGGACGGCACCCAGGTGATGTCGCCTGGGTGCCGCACTGGTTTTGGGATCCTACAATGCAGCACAGAAAAACAGCGTGGGGCGTCCCGGGTGGTGCGGGGGGAGGCCTCGTCAGTAGCGGTCTGTTGTGCGAATAGTCCCAAGGCAGCAGAACGCGTTGAGATGTTGATGGCACTGTGTCCAGTGTCACATGGCTGACACAACATGTACGACAGGCACCCAGGTGATGTCCAGTAAACTGCCGCACTGGTTTTGGTATCCTACAATGCTGCTCCGAAAATTGGCGTGCGGCGGCCCGGGGGTGGGGGAGGCGGCGTGAACGGGCCTCCCCAGGTGGCGGCCATCTAGCTGAGTTGCGCCCGCTCTTGCGGCTACAGCGTCTCGCTCACCATGTTGTTGAGTTGCTCCCACTCTTGCAGTGCAGCGATAGGCGGCTGCCACATGGCTCTTAAAATGGCGGACGGCTCCTCGGTTTTGGGCCTGGTCCACTGAAATGGCCCTGGGACACCTTGGAACTCGGACGCTTGCCTGCTAGGGCTTGGGCTCCATTCTCGAAAAGCGTCCCCTCAGCCGTGAAGATTGTATAATAGTCTTGGGGGCCCCCGACTCCCGCAGGCTTCCGGTGGGGAGCGGCTGCCATGATTGCTCGCGGAATGACCACGACGGAGCCACGAGATGGTGGTGCTCTCATGCTGACGCCAGCTTCAGTCTGAATGATCCAGAAACAAGGTGGGGCTTTCATCGTTTGGGAAAAAAAAATGTTCTAAACCAATGAAAAGTGTTATTTTTAGGTCATATGACCAAGCCTTCCATCTTTAGGAAACCAAAAGTAAAATGAACCAATGAAAAGTTTTATAAACAAGTCACATGACCTGTTATGCGGCATAGGGCTACAAAAAGCGTAGAAAATCCGTTGGCACGTGAGGCGGCGTCAGTAGCGGACCGATGTGCGAATAGGCCGAAGGCAGCACAACGCACCGAGATTCGGATGGCACCGAGGTGGTGTCCAGCAAATTGCCGCACTGGTGTGGCCATCCTACAATGCTGCGCCGAAAGACGGCGTGTCCAGCTGAGTTGCGGTCACTGTTGCGGTACAGTGACTCGAACGCGCCGAGATTCGGATGGCACCGAGGTGGTGTCCAGCAAATTGCCGCACTGGTGTGGCCATCCTACAATGCTGCGCCGAAAGACGGCGTGTCCAGCTGAGTTGCGGTCACTGTTGCGGTACAGTGACTCGAACGCGCCGAGATCCGGATGGCACCGAGGTGGTGTCCAGCAAATTGCCGCACTGGTGTGGCCATCCTACAATGCTGCGCCGAAAGATGGCGTGTCCAGCTGAGTTGCGGTCACTCTTGCGGTACAGTGAGTCGAACGCGCCGAGATCTGGATGGCCCCGATGTTGTGTCCAGCAAGTTGCCGCACTGGTGTGGCCATCCTACAATGCTGCGCCGAAAGTCGGCGTGGGGTGCCCCGTTGGCTTATGAGGTGATGTCAGTAGTGGACTGATGTGTGAATAGGTCGTAACCAGCACAAGGCGCCAAGATCCGAATGGCAAGTCCTGGATGTTGAGTGCCTCAGTTGAGAGTTCTGAGCAGTGCTTGTAAGACTGTCTGAAGCTTATTTGCACCTGCTGCAGCTTCACTATTGCCCTGGTGTGGCCAAAGGTGGCACATGACATAGGCGGCCGGCTCCCGAGGTCCGGCGGAACTTTTTTCCTTTTCCTTTCTGCTTCTTTTCCTACAATCCATTTCATCTGAAGACACGACCAGGTCCCTGAATGTGTGCAGCGGGACGCTATTGATTGAATGAAAATGGCGGCTTGACACAAAGCTGACTCAAGCGTTACTGTTGATGCTATACAGACAAAAATTGGTTTTCAGTTTGTACATTCTTCAGGTTTTTTTTTTCCATCCAAGTCTGATTGAGAGTTTGTAGAAAAATGGCTTCAGATTTTCCACATACTACTCTTCAGCATTCTTCCTAAATGTAACAATGTGAAACTCACTAGGAGAATGGCTGTTTCTGTTTCCTTTCAAAATGCTGCCAACAATATTTTCTGAATGGAAGACACCATCTTGTAGCATAAAGGGACGAAAGGGGTTCTGGTCTGGCCGATGGTTGGTGGAGACATTATGACTATATCTTGGACCTGCCCGGCCTCGCCCAAAATGGCGCCGGTATAAATGGGACTCGTAACTCCTTGCCCGCAAATGTATATCTAGAAAATGTTATTGTAAGTGGCCGTGTCGTATTTTAATTACAAAATGTACGTCCACCGATTCCGCAACTGTTAGACACCTTTGTTCTTGCAACCTAATGGCCCGCTCGTTACGTTCTTCTACAGTGTAAATGTCTCCTCATCATATACGATTTCAGTTTGCTCCGTGGCCGGCCCACGTGGTTATAGGCCCGTATTTGTATACTGACATTTTCACAATAAAGGTTTTTAAAACAAAACACGGTAGTAGTATTTACATTGGTAAAGTTTTTACTTTTAGTCACTGTTTTCGAATCAGTAAAGGCAAGTGAAATAAAGCAGTCCAATTACATGACGGATAAAAGGTATAATATGTAGGAACGCAGTAAAGATAAATGCTTAATAGCAGTTGTGTTTTTCATGTCTGCAATATAAAGTGATCGATAAGAATCTGATAATCAGGCGTATCGGCGACTAAGATAGCAGGCCGAATCTCTTTTACTCAACGGCTCCGTCATGGAAGGAAGAAACGCCCTTTTTCTCGAAAAAGGAATATATTTTACTTACAAGACAGTTGTAAATTTTCCGGGAAAGTACATTAGCCTGGAATATTATAACATATGTTTGAAAAAAAAATATTGTTCGAAAACAATAAAAAGCGTAATTTTTAGGTCATATGACCAAGCTTTTCATCATTAAATTAACAAAAGTAAAATGAATCAATGAAAAGTTTTATTAACAAGTCACATGACCTGTTATGCTTACGTTGCGCGCTGCGCGCCGCGCCCCGGATCACTTCCGGGTGCGGTAACGCGGCGTGTCATATAACGCATTACGCGACAACGTAGGTCAAGAATATAGTCAAAATGTCTCCACCAACCAGCGTTCGGAACACAACTCCTTTCAGCAGTCCAAAAAGTTCTGTTAAATGACAACAGAGGGGACAGGCAACAAGAACCATCAGTCAAAGAGGGGAGGGCAAGTTCTTCTCTTCCGGGTCATGTTGGGGCGCTACCGGAACTGATCGAATTGGTAGTCTACAGTGTTTCTGGATGTTTCAGACTAAAGCTGGCGTCAGCATGAGACCACTACCATCTCGTAGCTCCGTCGTGGCCATTCCACGAGCAATCATGGCAGCCGCTCCCCACCAGAAGCCTGCGGGAGTCGGAGGCCCCCAAGACTTTTGTAGAATCTTCACGGCTGAGGGGACGCTTTTCGAGAATGGGACCCAAGCCCTATCAGGGAAGCGTCCGAGTTCAAAGGTGTCCCAGGGCCATTTTAGTGGACCAGGCCCAAAACCGAAGAGCCGGCCGCCATTTTGAGAGTCCTGTGGCAGCCGCCTATCGCTGCACCGCAAGAGCGGGCGCAATTCAGCTAGATGGTGGGCAAGACGCTGTAGCCGCAAGAGTGGGCGCAACTCAGCTAGATGGGACAAGGTTCAGAATTGAAGAGTCATCAAAAGGCAAAAAGTTCCGCCGGATCCCGGGAGCCGGCCGCCTATGTCGGGGGCGATCTCAGGCTACACCAGTGCTATAAGACTTGGGGAGGGTTTCGGAGCCAAGCGTCTTCTCCGAGTCCATGGCCATCACACCGCCCCTCAGGGGCCTCCGTCAAGCTGTTTAGGAAGGTAACATATCACATTGTTTTCTAATGCAGTCAGGTCCACAAACGACACTCACTTACTTTGAGAATAGTGAAGCTGCAGTAGGTGGAAATAAGCTTCAGACAGTGTTACAAGCGCTGCTCAGAACTCTTAACTATGGCACCCAACATCCAGAACTTATGCTATTTGAGAATGGCAGTGACATCGAAGCATCTCAGGGACCAAAACCATTAACGTACTTTCACGTATGAAAATCTTACTTGGGGAGGGGGCAGGAGCGAAGCGCCCCCTCCCAGTCAGCGCCACCACACCGTATGTTGAAAATTTGAAGCCATCGTTCTACAAAGTCAACCAAACTTGGATTAAAAATCTAGAAAAATGTACAAACTGAAAACCAGTTTTGGTCTGCATAGCATCAGTAGCAACGCTTGAGTCAGCTTTGTGTCAAGCCGCAAATTTGATTCAACAAAGCACAGACATTGAAAAAGGCTCAAATTCAGAACTCTAAACTATGGCACCCAACATCCAGGAGCTTGCCATCCGGATCTTGGAGCCCTGTGCTGCTTTCGATCTATTCACACATCGGTCCACTACTAACATCATCTTATAAACCAACGTTATGTAAATAGTTTTTTAATAAAATGTTTTACCCTGTTTCTTTGCTGGTGTGTTGTCTATATTTTTAATATTTGCATAGGGTTTGTCGTTATTTTGTGCGGGATGGGTGATGGAGCCGAGCTGTCTTGCAGCCCTCATGGTGTGGAGCTCAGTTCATCTCACTATTTTCGTATTTCTCATGAAGGGTTGTTCCTAATATTTCTATTTTAGCGAGGTCAAAAAGAGATCCAATTAGTGGCCTACTGATTTTGCTCGATTACTTTTATTTTTTTTACACGATTTTTCACTATCTGCAAAGACTAAACAGAGTATTGCGACTTTGTGCTTGTTTGTAAATAGAGAATGATCCAAAGAGAACCAATTCTAAAACAGTAAATGCTTGGACAACAATCAATCAAATGGAGAGACAAGCAGCCACGACGGATTACAACGGGGGTAAAGGCCTGCGTTAACTACCCTTCAGTATCTGCAAAGAGAGAGTACTACTAAGACAAAAGAGGGGAGGGGGGGGGGGTGCAGCGTTCAAAGCACATCAGCGTGCATAAATACGAAAATGTTTTTATTTATCACGTACTTGACATTTTTAAGCTTTTAATATTTGCTATTAAAAAACCAATGAAATTCACAGAAAAAACCATAGGTTATAGTGGATATATAGTTAGGAATTTGCATTTACAAAACCTTGAAAATTCAATGAAAAAACCATTGGTTTTAGGCCATATATAGTTAGGGATTTGCATTTACAAAACCTTATTTTACTCGCATAAAACCATTGAAATTCCATATATAGTTATAAGCGCTAACTATATATCGCGCACCCGCAATCCACTGCTGATGATGTCACATATTACATCATTCATGACATGGTTAGTGACATCACTGATGACATCACTGATGACATCTCAAATGACATCACTGATGACATCACTGAAAACATCTCATTTGACATGGCTGATAACATCACTGATGATATCATTCATGTGATAATACGATGAACCTCTCCAGACTCTAATATAACCTTAGATACAATCAGTGTAAACAGACACTCACAGACTGTCACTCATCCATGGAGTTACTCACACACCTAGTCAGTCATGCAAAGAATCAATCACACCTCCATTTCCTCAAATATACAGTTATACAAACTTTACTTATTCAAACATATACTAACACATATTTACTCTCTTATACAATCCCTGATACAAGTTCACAATGATCCATACAGCCACTCACACATTCACTGGCTCTTATGCACAGTTATTTATATATGTCAACTCTCACATGTACTGTGTTTTACATATGTACTTACTTTGACATGTAGCACTGAGATATCCATTCACTCACCAATACACTCATGCACACAGTCAACCGCCCATACAGCTGTTTCCACATGCACTTTTGAAACCATACATCTAGTGAATCAACTGCTCACACATCTATGCACAGAGTCACACACCTCCCAGCCACCCACACACACACTCAGTATCCCATACAAATACTTGGGCAACCAATCAATAACCCATATAGTTACTCATGCACATGCAACAGTTTACAGAACAACAGACATAATGATGCACAAATTAAGACAGTTTAGTCACTAACCCATGCACTCAGTGAGACACATTTAATCACTCACTCATACAGTCAGTCATGCACCTACTAAATCCTTCATCCAGACACTTATACATCCACTCATTCTTCAATATGTAAGACATATTTTAACTTTACAGAAACATACAGTCACTGGATGTTGTCATCAGTGATGTCATCAGTGATGTAATTTGAGATGTCATCAGTGATGTCATCAGTGATGTCACTAACCATGTCATGAATGATGTAATATGTGACATCATCAGCAGTGGATTGCGGGTGCGCGATATATAGTTAGCGCTTATAACTATATATGGAATTTCAATGGTTTTATGCGAGTAAAATAAGGTTTTGTAAATGCAAATCCCTAACTATATATGGCCTAAAACCAATGGTTTTTTCATTGAATATATATATATATATATATATATATATATATATATATATATATATATATATATATCTATATATATATATATATATATATGTATATATATATATATATATATATATATGTATGTATATATATATATATATATATATATATATATATATATATATATATATACAAGAAAAGTTGCCTGCGTTGAAGAAAGCCACCACACAGATACGTAACAGCCACACTTTTATTCTTGTTGCACGGAGCAGAAAGGCACACCAGAAGGTTTTCACTAATTCATTTCAGCATGTCGAAGCGTTTCGTGTTGTTGCACACTTGTTGAAGCTGAATGGAGAAAAGACGGAAGTCTTGGTCTTTGGAAGGAGTTTTGATCTCTGCTCTGGGGACTGGTGGCCTACTTCCTTGGGGGATTGTCCCCAGCCAACCCGTCTGGCCAGGAATCTGGGAGTTCTTATAGATCCTGACCTCTCTTTCGACCTTCAAGTCAACAAAACAGTTTTCACATGCTGTGCCATCATTCGGACGCTAAAAAAGATTGCCCCTTATCTATCACCTGATGCCCGTAGACAATCAACGGTTGTCCTGGTGGGGTCCAGACTTGACTATTGTAATGCGTTATATGCAGGCATTAACAAGAAATCGCTTCAGCGTCTCCAGGTGGTCCAGAATAGAGCAGCTAGAATGGTCTTAAACCTACCTAGGCATTCCTCGGCTACAAAGGCCAGAAAAGATCTTCACTGGTTGCCGATTCAGGCCAGGATCTCATTTAAACTCCTATGTCTGGCTCACAGGGCAGTCCATGGCTCGGCTCGGAAGGTATGAGGTCCCTAATTTGCCTCTATACCCCTACCAGAACTCTCCGCTCAGCCACCAGAAATCTACTTACTGTTCCAGATTCAGGAGGACGAAATGGGGAGGAAGAGCCTTCTCCACCTTGGCACGTAAGTTATGGAACTCGCTCCCAGTTGAACTTGCTAGCCAACCATCTTTGGCGATCTTCCGTAAACTTCTGAAGACTTGGCTCTTCTCCCAGGCTTACTAAATTCTGTGGTATCAGCATTTTGGTTCCTTATGTTTGTATGTTGCTTGCGCCTTGATGCCCTCGTGGTTAAGTTTGCGCACTACAAGACATCCTTCATTCATTCATTCATTCACTTCTTCAAAGACACTGGACACAGAGCAGAGTTACGACGGTTTCAAGGCACCACTTTAATGCTCGCAATGAGGCCCGATGGTGCTTGTAGTGCGCTTTTTGCTCCAGTGAGAGCTGTGACTTTGCCCTGCAGTATTAAAAAGTTTGAACCCATGTGGGAGGTGAAGGTCAATCTCATGGCCCCGCTGCTACTTTTATCCTGCATCAAATGCTTTAATTGGGAACTGTGACAGCATCTTACTTGAGTACACGAAAGCACTACAGCTACCATCAGGCCATGCAGGTGGCCACGCCCACAGAGACGGAGAATGAAGATATTTAGTGGCCGATTATGATCGCGGACGGACTTGCGTCCGTCCGCGATCATTGAGGAGGAGGGGACGTCCGCATGGGCTGCGGAGTCCCCTCCTGTGCGATTAGGATGTGACCGCCTGGGTGGCGGTCACATCCTCTATTTTTAACATTGCGGCGGGTGCGGCTTCAAGCTGCACCCGCGGTAATGTTAAAAATGCACGCATTGCATTTGCATGCAGAAAGAGGCAGGCACCGCGCGATGCCTGCCTCTTTCTGCATACAAATGCAGGGGGGTACCATAGGTACCCCCCATGTGCACCCCCCACCCCCCCTTCACCTAGGGAGCCCACAACGGGCCACCGCAGTGAAGTTACACATGCTTTTCCATGGTGGAAAAGCCGCCGCGGAAAAGCATGTTTGCAGGCACATACTAATCTGGCGGACGGTGTCTGAGAGACACCGTCACCAGATTAGTGCTTTTCCTCAGCGGTTGTAAGCCAACAGCGGAGGAAAAGCTGCGGACGGAAACCGGGACCCACCAGCCATCCTAATGTGGCGGTGGGTCTTTGGTGGGTCCACTGCGGATTTTCCGCATCCTCTGGGCCGGCGGTGGCTTCCGCCGGCCCGGAGGATGCGGAAAATCCGCAATCATAATGAGCCCCTAAATGTGGTGCTAGGAACCTGCCGTTTTAGAAACTCGGCCAAGACCAGAGCCCCTGAAGAAATGTCGGTGGACATGAAACGAGATGGGCAGGACTTGAATATGGCGAAGGACCTAGCTGCTCAATTTAGTTTTTTCCCAATAAATTGAAGGCAAGGTTTACTCACCTGCATGGGATCCCCTCATTGCAGTCGAACTTTGTGGTTTGATATTGTGCGGCTCCGCCTGGGCCGCGAGGAAGAGCCCCGCTGCACGGCTGCGCAGTCCTGCTAGTTCGTCACATGGCGGATTGGTTTGGGAGCAGGTCATGCCATTGGGAAATGTGAAGAAGCAATTTGAGCCGCAAAAGTGTCCAGCAACCCACTGGGAAATAATATGCTTTATTTGGGAACTGTGACGGCATCTCACTTGAGTACACTAAAGAACTACAGCTACCATCAGGCCTTGCAGGTTGCCACGCCTACAGAGGCGGAAAATTAAGATATTTAATGTGGTACTGGGAACCTGCTGTTTCAGAAAATTGGCCAAGACCAGAGCCCCTGAAGAAATGTCGGTGGACATGAAACACGTCGGGCAGGACTTGAATATGGCGAAGCACCTAGCTGCTCAATTTTGTTTTTCCCAATAAATTGAAGGCAAGATTTACTCACCTGTGTGGGCTCCCCTCCATGCAGGTGAACTTTGTGGTTTTATATATATATATGTATGTATATATATATATATATATATATATATATATATATATATATAGAGAGAGAGAGAGAGAGAGAGAGAGAGAGAGAGAGAGAGAGAGAGAGAGAGAGAGAGAGAGAGAGAGAGAGAGAGAGAAAGAAAGAGAGAGTTTAGTATTGTTAGCCTGTACTTAACCTATATCTAATTAAATGGTGGCTGACACATATGAAAAGTGGTGGGGCAGGTGGAGCACAGGGGGGAGGATCACCGGGGTGAGGATGAGGATTGGTGTAGGTTTAATAATAAAGAAATGAAACATACATGATGCTGCTTCTGTCAACTCGGTGCACATCTACTTCCTGGTCCCAACAGCCCCTGAGACGGCAGCAGAGAGTCCCTGGCCAATCCCTGTGCTGCTCTCATGTAGCATGAGAGCAGCGCGGGGACTGGTCAGAGTGGGATGGTGTAGCGCTCGCTCAGACACAGGGATATGCATCTTTCTCTAACAGCTGCATACAGCTGTTTTGGAGAAACGTAACCATGCATGTTTGTTAGGCTGGCCTAAGACGGCAGGCCAAACAGACGTGCACTCTTAGAAGTGCACCAATCACTCCTCCCTGTGACCCCAGCCCTCCGCCACCCCTGTAACCCCAGCCCTCCCTGCCCCTGTAACCACAGCCCTGCCCGCCACCTCGCACCCCATCCCTGTAACCCTAGCCCCGCCAATCAGCAGCTGAAAAATAAAATTATAAAAAAATGTTGTTTTATTTGTCAGCTGCTGGCTCTGAGCCGGTAGGGCGCCACTCCTCCACCAATGTGGAGGAGCCGCCACTGATTTAATTACAATATTTTGGTTCTCAATCTGTAGGGTTTGACATTTTGACACCACTGTATTTTTTTCCTCAATATTTTGGTGGAAAATCAGAACATCCGACTGCAGCTTCCCTTCACTGATTGGACTACTCATTCCAGCACGTGTCTTTTCCTACTCCAATGTCAATGAACTGAAATATACGCAAGGCAACGCACAGTGCTTTACAAAACGCCACAATAAATAAATATTCAGCCTGAATCCCCTCAAAGTCTGTAAACTCGCAATCCCAATGGCTAGAGAGTCAGCATGCCTCTCGCCATCTCCATTAGGGTTTGGAAACAGATTGCTTTTATGGGGAATGCAAGAAACCATCAATGAAAAATGTATTGTCAAATTAGCATTATAGTAATGATGTCTCTGGAGCTAATGCACATTATGGATTGATGATGAGAGAGCAACAGTTCACAAAAAACTAATTCAAGATGCAATTTATTGCTACTCCAGAATATTATGATCAACTGTGCTGCATCAGGGGTGAATCAATCTCCCTGAAGAACTCTGTCTATACCAATTATTTTCCTCATAAGCAGCGATATGGAACAGCCACGAGAGATATTTGTTCATCTCTTACGCGGCGGATGTATACCGTCGGAGCAGGCAGACAATTAGGGCTGTTTGTTACAACATGACACATACCATGCCGGAGCACAGCACAGGGCAGTCAGTTTTCATTCAGAAGGAAGGCACACAGTGGGACAGGGGACATGTTTGTCACATCAGTTACAGCCACATCTGTGTTCCCCTGGAATTCCAGGGGTGGTGGTAGGAGGGGTTTCTGGTCCCATCAGAGCTATGAGGTCAGTGGTTCCTCTGTGGATCCTGTATAGTTCACATGTACACTACAGCTGGGGTGAAACCCCTGGAGAAAAGTGAGGAAATACCAAGGGAATCAGTTGCAATACTCCAGAGTCCCTGGTATATTCTCATGTCAAAGGGTGTACTCAGGGTACATCTTGTAATATCCAGTACCCCCACTGCCCCAGAGAAGGTACTGATAATTCTAGAATCTCTTGATATAAGCGATCGCAATACAGTATTTAACAATGTAATGAGTTGCAGAAATCATCATTTAAGAGGGTTATCAATGATTTCAGTGGATTGATTCTGATCAGATCAAGACCTAGAGTGGATTGAAATGCCCTTGCACACAATTGTGTTAACAGTTTTAGGAGATCACATTGCCATATGCTCAACTCCTTGTTCAAAACTTCCAATTATGTATCACCCAGAGGAAGTATCTCACCTTGCCCAAGTTGGTTGATAGCCAGAATTATTAATGTATCTCACATATTTCTAGCTTAACAGTCATAATGTGTATTGCGCTGTCTATAAATGATTAATCGGGGCAGAAGTCTCCAGTATTGAAAAGTGGTTCGTGCTGGACCACAGGTATGAGAACTAGCAAGTCGAAGATGTGCCTGCGGTTGGTTGTGTTCTCATCCAGCGGGATGCTGCTTAGCAGTTCGGGCTGATCTGCCCCTTTTTCAGCATGGTCCATACTAATCTCCATATGGTTGGAACTTGTCTATAATGCTACAGTGAGCAAAGACAGGAAAGTGATGCATCCTAAGCAATTGCTAGTAGTCAGGATTAGTTCAAGTATCTCAAGCCATCAACTTTTGACTTTGTCTTTGCTTTTGAAGAGGACAGTTAAATTAGTGTACTGAAGACAGGAAATGTTTCAAAGAATGAGTCGTAGTTTATCATGTTTTTTTCCAACATCCAAGTGCCAGATTATTTGTTGAGCCGACAGTGTTAGGGTGTCGCGTAAATTAGGGCTCAGGCCTAGGTGTACAAGGTTTGGTTTTCCAGGCCACGGGTGCCTAGACTGAGTTCAGTGTTCTAGCGCTTGAGCGGGGAAGTTCAGGGTATTGTTCTCTCACCCAAGCCCGTGGGCATACTTCCTGTAGTGGTCTCCGTGCTTTCTGTGTGTGAGAAAGTGCCATCTTTCTTGCATGGTTTGCCCCCACTTTTTGCTGAATTGCTGATGTACTTTGACTGAATGTGCCCTGGGCTTCTGCCAATCAGGTGCCCAGGGCCTGTGTACCTTCCTTAAAACTGCATTGAAATCAAAACCCAATTGGCATCTCTCCCCACATGTCAGCCACTGGTAGATGGTACCATAGGTACCCAGGGCATTGTGACCAGAGCAGACCCCTGCACCCTGACACACACACGCTGCCTTTGCAGACTGAGTGTCCTGGTGCAGAACTAAACAACGAGTCTACATGACACACATCCCTGTGTGCCATGCCCACAAACCCACTGCCCTGCCCTACACCAGTCACCCCTCTAGCTAGGTGCCCTATGCCAGTGGTGTGGGCACAGGTGCATGAGCCCTGTGCTCCTACAGTACCCAGGGCCATTCCTTGGCACTGTAAGTGCAGTGATGCAATTAAGAGTATATGGTGCAAGTAGGCAACGAGGCGCCAGGAAGCAATTAGCAGCAGGTGTCCAAGTTGAAGTTAATTTGTTTGTAACCCTTTTGTAAAAGGTTACAAAGAAATTAGGTTCAACTTTTGCACCTGCTGCTGTAACCCTTGCTTGGCTGAAAATTTGTCCCCGCTGATTCGCGGATTTTACCGCGATTTTGCGAGATTCGCGGATCTCGAAATTGCGGAAAATCCGCAAATTCGCCCGCGAAACGGATTTTACGCCCACCCTTAGTGCGTGTGTGTGTGTGTGTGTGCTCAGATCTCTCCATAGTAACGTATGTTAATGTGTGACTGTGTATGCAATTTGTGAATGGGAGTCAATGGTGATTGTGTGTGTGTGTGTGTGTGTGTGCTCAGATCTCTAGATAGTAAAGTATGTGGATGTGTGAACCTGTGTATGTAATTTGTGAATGGGAGTCATTGGTGATTGTGTATGTGTGCTCAGATCTCTGAATAGGAAAGTATGTGGATGTGTGAATCTGTGTATGTAATTTGTGAATGGGAGTTATTGGTGATTGAGTGTGTGTGTGCTCAGATTTCTAGATAGTATAGTATGTGGATGTGTGACTCTGTGTATGTAATTTGTGAATGGGAGTCATTGGTGATTATGTGTGTGTGTGTGTGCTCAGATCTCTAGATAGGAAAGTATGTGGATGTGTGAATCTGTGTATGTAATTTGTGAATGGGGTCATTGGTGATTGTGTGTGTGTGTGTGTGTGCTCAGATCTCTGTATAGGAAAGCGTAAGGATGTGTGAATCTGTGTATGTAATTTGTGAATGGGGGTCATTGGTGATTGTGTGTGTGCTCAGATCTCTAGATAGGAAAGTATGTGGATGTGTGAATCTGTGTATGTATTTTGTGAATGGGGGTCATTAGTGATTGTGTGTGTGTGTGTATGTGTGTGTGTGTGTGTGTGTGTGTGTGTATGTGTGTGTGTGTTCAGATCTCTGGATAGGAAAGTATGTGGATGTGTGAATCTGTGTATATAATTTGTGAATAGGAATCATTGGTGATTGTGTGTGTGTGTGTGCTCAGATCTCTGAATAGGAAAGTATGTGGATGTGTGAATCTGTGTCTGCAATTTGTGAATGGGGTCGGTGGTGATTGTTTGTGTGTGTGGGTGTGCTCAGATCTCTAGAGTGTAAAGAATTTTAATGTGTGACTGTGTATGTAATTTGTGAATGGGAGTCATTGGTGATTGTGTGAGCGTGTGTGTGTGTGCTCAGACCTTTACATAGTAAAGTATGTTATTTGTGTGACTGTGTATGTAATTTGTGAATGGGAATCATTGGTGATTGTGTGTGTGTGTGCTCAGATCTCTAGATAGAAAAGTATGTGGATGTGTGAATCTGTTTATGTAATTTGTGAATGGGAGTCATTGGTGATTGTGTATTTGTGTGCTCAGATCTCTGAATAGGAAAGTATGTGGATGTGTGAATCTGTGTATGTCATTTGTGAATGGGGCTTATTGGTGATTGTGTGTGTGTATGTGCTCAGATTTCTAGATAGTATAGTATGTGGATGTGTGACTCTGTGTATGTAATTTGTGAATTTGATTCATTGGTGATTCTGTGTGTGTGTGTGCTCAGATCTCTAGATTGAAAAGTATGTGGATGTGTGAATCTGTGTATGTAATTTGTGAATGGGGTCATTGGTGATTGTGTGTGTGTGTGTGTGTGTGTGTGTGTGTGTGTTCAGATCCCTGGATAGGAAAGTATGTGGATGTGTGAATCTGTGTATATAATTTGTGAATGGGAGTCGTTAGTGATTGTGTGTATGTGTGAGTGTGTGCGTGTGTGTGTGTGTGCTCAGATCTCTAGATAGGAAAGTATGTGGATGTGTGAATCTGTGTAAGTAATTTGTGAATGTGAGTCGGTGGTGATTGTCTGTGTGTATGGGTGTGGGGTGTGTGTGTGGATGTGTGCTCAGATCTCTAGATAGGAAAGTTTTTGGATGTCTGAATCTATGTATGTAATGTGTGAATGGGAGTTATTGGTGATTGTGTGCATGTGGGTGTGCTCAAATCTTTAGATGGTAATGTGTGTGGATGTGTGACTCTGTGTATGTAATTTGCGAATGGGAGTCATTGGTGATTGTGTGTGTGTGTGGGTGTGCTCTGATCTCTAGATAGGAAAGTATGTGGATGTGTGAATCTGCATATGTAATTTGTGAATGGGAGTCGGTGGTGATTCTATGTGCATGGAGGATGATTTTTATGTGTCTGGACATCTACATTCAATCAGCAGTGTGTATGTATGTGTTTAAAATTATGGGGCATACTACCAAGCAATAGCGATAATTATAGCTATTGCTTGGTTTGAGACTAAAATTTAACGCCGACCTGCGGCGATTTTTATCGCAGATAAACCTTGGTATTACCAAGGTTTATCGCAAATGCAATCGAAATCGGCCGCAATGCATGAATATCGCTGAAAAGTCAGCGATACTCATGCATTACCGAGCTAATGCTCTTAGCCATGTTATCCACCTCCCATTGGATAACATGGCTAAGAACTGCTCAGGGCAAGTGTTAGCTTTTGGAGATACTCGCTGGTAATAGGAGATAGCGATGTTAGCGACTGTTTCCAGTCGCTAACATCTTGGCACGCCCACTTTGCATGTCATTAGTGATACATTTCTCTGACATTCAAAGTGGGGCCCAAGATGGTCGCTATCTCCTACTAGCTGTCGCTAACTGGTGTTAGCGACAGCTAGGTAATAGGGAGACAATGTTATCTCCGCTTTCTTGCCTTTTAAAGCCAAAAAAGCGGAGATAAACCCCCTTGATAATATGCCCCCATGTTTGTAAATATACTTTGTGTGAAGAATCATAAAGACAGAGAGAGTGTGTGGGTGTGTGTGAGTGTGGCTGTGTGTGTGTCCGTGTATGAATGTGTCTCTGTGAAGTGCTTTGGAGGGCCAGATTTCATAGTGTTAAAGATTAGTATAGTATTAACAGTAACAATAGTGTTCCATAATTTGACAGATCAATGGAGGGATGAAGGCGTCAGGGAGCCGTCACCAAATTGATCCCAGAACAGGTGGTAGGAGAGCAGGCTTATACTAGGATGCCAGCTGAGATGCCAGCATGAAATGGAGGCACATGGATTGCTCTTAAATGAAGCCAAACAGCAACCATTGCCTTCGTGGCAGGTGGATATTAAAATGTGGCCTCGCCTCACCCTGAGTCTGAGAGACACTTGTTTGTAATTCCTTCATGTACATGGTGCTCAGAATGAGATGTCCCTCTCCAGCCTCAGCTTACAATATTAAACAATAGTCAAAAGAAAACAAGACTTTGTGTTGATATTGTAGGCACCGTGCAAGAGCGCTGAGAATATTAAAGCCTGAAGACAGAGCACTCCACTCTCCAGGGAGGAGCATCTTGTATCTGCTGGGGACCGGCTCAGAGATGAAACGCGTTAGAAGAGAAAATACACTTCAAACATTCAAGACCTGCTCCTCCAGACGACTTAAATGAGGAAATATAAACTCTGCAAATAGGTGGAAAGCATATCCAGTCCTCATTCTTTTATGAAAACCCTGAAATTCTGATGCAAAGTGATGGGCAATTCTCACAAGAAGAGTGTCCTTGTGGCAAAATCTTCCTTAATAATGTTTTTATTTATGGAAATTTACTAGTTGACAGGAGATGTTTTCTAAAGTAGGTAAGCTTTGCAAATTCTTGGGGTGGAGAAGTTATTACATTTGATAAAGTGTGAGACCTTTTAGTTATTGCCTTATTTGGCAGCACTGTTCATATCACCTATGGTAAAGGTGCAGGTGCTTGAACTCTCACAGATCCTGCACTCAGAGGCGCTGTCAAAGATCTGCCTCATTCTGGTCCTAGGGTGTCCTGGAGCCACCGATGGGCACACGCGCCTGCCTGGAAACACCATAAAGTGGGGATCCCTACTTCCAGAACTCTTCAATGTGCCCTTTTATTCAGCAAATTATTTTCCATCTCCTGAGATCAGTGCATGTCAGGACCTTATCACTGTATCCTGGGGATGGAGAGGTGGGTTCTACCTCTTATAGCTCACAGACGTGCGTCTGTGAGCTATAAGAGGTAGATCCCACTTCCCCATCCCCAGGATTCAGTGATGAAGCCCACAATCACTGTAGAGCTTTCTGCGGGTCACGTGTTGGATTAGCAAGCTACCTCTGAGCATTCATGCTTCCAAGCTTCAACTTCAACATTATTTTGATGGGTAATAAGAAAATCTCACCTGACAACATGCAGAGGTAATTTGGTGGGCAACTATCATTGATGCTACATCTATCTCCATTTCATGAGATATTTAACAGCATTTCTGGTATTTTAAATAGGTGTTCGTATTGTCAAGTGACGTGATGCCACGTGTGATGTCTACAGCCTATTCTGCATTTTTATCCAGCAGCGTTTTGTGCATTTGGACTTGTAGGTGCGTGTCCCTATTTATACTGAGGGTGCTAGAAGTGCGAATATGCAAACTTCTACTGGCTAAAAATCCATGACTGGAAGAGGGTGTCACACGTGTCCTGGGGCCACTTCACCGCTACAGCTTTTGAGTCACGTCTCAATGTTTGCATGAAACAGGAGGAACAATAGTCCTATAGACTATGCAAGATCTGGTGAACTCCAGACTAGATTATGGAAACGCCCTATATCTAGGGGCCCCTGCATCAGTCATCAAAAGACCACAACACGCCCAAAACGCGGCAGCCAGACTCCTAACAAGGACCACATCCATATGCTCCGCTAAACGGGCCCTCAAAAGCCTCCACTGGCTCCCGATCAAGGAAAGGGTCACATTCAAGACCCTCTGCATCTCACATAAATTAATGCAAGGAAGAGGCCCACCAATCCTGAGATCCCTGATCAAACCCCATCACTCGAACAGACAACTCAGATCGGACTCTCTTTCTCTGACCAGCATCCCCAGAATAAAAAAGGACCGATCTGGGGGGCAATTGTTCTCCTACAATACCCCAAAATTGTGGAACTCCCTTCTACTGTCCATAGGAAGAGAACACAATCTACTCGCTTTCCGTAGGCAACTAAAAACATGGCTCTTCCCTTAATTCCTCTCCTCCCCCTCCCCCCTTCAGGCTGCTCCCGTTTCCTGTAAAAGTCATCGAGAAGACCGTCAACAAGCAGCTGGCCGTCTTCCTCGAGACGAACGGCTCCCTCGACCCCTCGCAGTCTGGCTTCCGGGCCAACCACAGCACCGAGACCGCCCTGATCGCAGTCACCGATGACATCCGAGCGCTGCTCGACAACGGAGAAACAGCGGCCCTCATCCTCCTCGACCACTCCGCGGCCTTCGACACTGTCTGCCACCGCACCCTAGTACAACGCCTCAGCAACGTCGGAGTCCAGGAGAAGGCACTGGAGTGGATCATCTCCTTCCTCGCTGGAAGGACACAGAGAGTCCGCCTCCCCCCGTTCAGATCCGAAGCCACCGAAGTCATCTGCGGCGTCCCTCAAGGCTCCTCGCTCAGTCCAACCCTTTTCAACATCTACATGAGCCCCCTGCAGACATCGCACGCCTGCACAACCTCATCATCATCTCCTACGCCGACAACACCCAGCTGATCCTCTCACTTACCAACGACCCCGCCACCGCCAGAACCAACCTTCATGAAGGGATGAAAGAGGTAGCCGAATGGATGAAGAACAGTCGCCTGAAACTGAACTTGGACAAGACGGAAGTCCTCATCCTGGGATCCTCACCCTCCGCCTGGGACGACTCTTGGTGGCCCCCCGCCCTAGGCAGCGCACCCAAACCAACAGACCACGCACGCAACCTGGGCTTCATCCTGGACTCCTCCCTCTCCATGACCAGACAAGTCAACGCCGTCTCCTCGTCGTGCTTCAATATCCTGCGCATGCTACGTAAGATCTTCTGGTGGATTCCCACCGAGACCAGGAAGACGGTCACCCAGGCCCTCGTCACCAGCCGTCTGGACTACGGCAACACCCTCTACGCCGGAACCATCGCCAAACTCCAGAAGAGACTCCAGCGGATCCAAAACGCCTCAGCACGACTCATCCTGGACATCTCCCGTCGCAGCCACATCTCCGGACACCTGAGAGATCTGCATTGGCTCCCGGTCAACAAGAGAATCACCTTCCGTCTCCTCACCCACGCACACAAAGCCCTACACAGCCAAGGCCCAGGATACCTCAACGGCCGCCTCAACTTCTACGCTCCCAAAAGCCAGCTCCGTTCGACCAGCCACGCCCTCGCCGCCATCCCCCGCATCCGCAGAGCCACCACAGGGGGACGGTCCTTCTCCTACCTCAACGCCAAGACATGGAACTCCCTCCCCACCCACCTCCGCCTGACCCAGGACCACCTCGCCTTCAGGAGGCAACTCAAGACCTGGCTGTTCGAGCAGTAGCGGATCCCCCCCCCAGCGCCTTGAGACCCTCTGGGTAAGTAGTGCGCTATATAAATACGATGATTGATTGATTGAGGATTAATAGGTTGTATGTCAGCGCTGGGACGCCCTAGGGTAGCTATGCGCTTTTAAATTCAAATTCAAATTCAAATAGACAAGAAGCGAGTAAATACTCCTGGTAAAAAAACTGAAAAGTGTGCAAACAATTTCAGGTGGTGGATGTGGGGCGGTGCCTGCTGTTTGACTGTTTCTGAAATGAGAAAGACTCCTGCTGCAAGACTTCCAAACCACAATCGAAACTATGGAAACATTGTATGGCTTCTAAAGCAGTGACCAGACTCCATGGAAGGGAGGGTGCTAGAATGGAGGAACGCTGCCCCAGGCTACAAGGAGAGCTGAGAGCAGAGAGAGTGTTACTTATCATTGCAGGGTGATTTTTCACAGAGTTTGGCCATTCTCATCAAGGGAAATTAATTGTATATAGACATACATTTTTTAGGTCTCAGCTAGACAGCGATTGTGCTATCTCTTCGAGACATGTGGGGCCTTATTTATGAAAAGTGACGCCTCCCAGCTGAGCCGCCCTCGCCCCTCCCCCTCCACTCTCCACATATGACAGTAGTTCCCGCGCGCAGCGTTCACGCGCAGCGACCGCGCCCCATTCGCGCCGAAGGTGCGCCAAAGGTAAGCCCGTCTACGCCCGTCCGCGCCTGGACCGCGCCCAGCGCCAGCCCCCCTGCCCCTCGCGCTGCCCTGCCCTCCCGCATTACCTACGATGCCGCAACCCTCCTAGCCCTTAACCCCGGTCGCGCCCCCAACTGCGTCCAAGCCGCCCCTGGACACACCCATGGACCTTTCTCTTGCTACTCCTGCAAATTCATCGGCACCAACAACATCTCCGCTACGACCACAACACAGATTCCCGACCCCAACCACCTACAGTGCATCCTTCTCAACACTCGATCGGTCCACAGACACGCCATTGACCTATGGAATCTACTAGACACCATCTCTCCAGACGTCGCCTTCCTAACGGAAACATGGATGAATGCTTCCTCCGCACCGGACATCACCATTGCCATCCCTGAAGACTATAAGATCACTCGCAAAGACCGTACCAGCCACACAGGA
The DNA here is from genome assembly GCF_964263255.1 of Lissotriton vulgaris. Classification (NCBI taxonomy): domain Eukaryota; kingdom Metazoa; phylum Chordata; class Amphibia; order Caudata; family Salamandridae; genus Lissotriton; species Lissotriton vulgaris. Next base: position 274,302,974 of record NC_141688.1, read on the forward strand.
GGAGGAATCGCTATCGTCCATAAGAAATCAATCCGCATCTCAACCAGCTCTGACGCCAACCTCGCCAACTCCGAACACCTTCACTTCCAGATCCACATTGACCCCAAGACCACACTCAGAGGCACCCTCCTCTACAGACCACCAGGACCCCGCTTAAAATTCAGTGAAGACATCACGGACTTCATCACTCCTCACGCGCTCCCCTCCAAAGACTACATCCTTCTGGGAGACCTCAACTTTCACCTCGAAAAGATCAACGACCGCAACACCGCCACCCTCTTGGACAACCTCGCCAACCTCGGACTTAAACAACTGGTCACTTCCCCCACCCACATCGCAGGTCACACACTCGACCCCATCTTCACCTCCAGCAATCATGTATCCTTCAGCCACACTAGGAATCTCCTCTGGACTGACCACAGCTGCGTTCACTTCACCTACAACAAGCCGAAACCCACCAACCACCTCCAACCAACTCTGCAAAGAAACTGGAACAAAATCACCACGGACCAGATCTCCGCATCGCTCCTTCTTAACACCCCAGTCCACTCTTCTAACGTAAACGAAGCCGCCATCAACCTGACCCTATGGTTATCCAACACCGCCGACACCTTAGCACCACTGAAGAAACGTCAAAGCAAACCCGGCAGCAAGAAGGCCTCATGGTTCAACGATGATCTTAAGAAGTCCAAGAAACTCTGCCGCTCCCTTGAAAAGGCCTGGAAAAAAGACCCAACCACTAGCACCAAGGACGCCTTCAAAAACGCCACCCGCACTCACCACCAACTAATCCGAAAGGCCAAGAAAACAGCATTCAAGGATCGACTTGACAACAACGCCCACAACAGCAAGGAACTTTTCAACATCGTCAAGGAATTTTCCAATCCCTCAGCCAACTCCAACGACATCACCCCCTCTCAAGCCCTCTGCGACTCCCTAGCCTCATTATTCCACAACAAGATTGCAGACATCCACAACAGCTTCGACAACCAACCCGGAAACCAACCCACCCTACCATTTGCTGAACATTCTCCCCCCGTGAACTTCCTTAACGACTGGAACCCAATCTCCATTGAGGACACAATCCGCCTGATGAATTCCATCCACTCAGGATCCCCCACAGACCCATGTCCTCACCACATCTTCAACAAAGCAGACTCCGTCATAGCACCGCACCTCCGAGACGCCATCAACTGCTCCTTCAACACCGCCACCTTCCCGGAAGACTGGAAACACGCTGAACTCACCGCCCTCCTGAAAAAACCCACAGCGAACCCCACCGAACTCAAGAATTACCGCCCCATCTCGCTCCTTCCATTCCCGGCCAAAGTCATCGAGAAAGCTGTCAACAACCAATTCGCCGCCTTCCTCGAAGCCAACAAATCCCTCGACTCCTCACAATCTGGTTTCCGAGCAAAACACAGCACTGAGACCGCCCTCATCGCAGCAACAGACGACATTCGAACTCTATTGGACAATGGAGACACAGTCGCCCTCATCCTCCTCGACCACTCTGCAGCTTTCGACACAGTCTGCCACAGCACCCTTTTACAACGCCTCAATAACATCGGAATCCAAGGAAAAGCACTTGATTGGATCACCTCGTTCCTCACCGGAAGAACCCAGAGAGTCCGCCTCCCACCATTCAAGTCTGAGGCCACTGAAGTCATTTGTGGCTTACCACAAGGATCCTCACTCAGCCCCACCCTCTTCAACGTATACATGAGCCCCCTTGCGGCCATCGCCCGCCAACACAACCTCAACATCATCTCTTACGCGGATGACACTCAACTAATCCTTTCCCTCACCAATGACCCCAGCACCGCCAAAACTAACCTACACAAAGGAATGAAAGAAGTTGCCGAGTGGATGAAACAAAGCCGTATGAAACTGAAGTCAGACAAAACAGAAGTCCTCATCTTAGGTACATCCCCCTCTGCTTGGGACGACTCCTGGTGGCCGGAAGCCCTCGGAAAAGCACCCATCCCGACAGACCACGCACGGAACCTAGGCGTCATCCTTGATTCTTTACTCTCAATGAACAGACAAGTCAGCGCCGTATCCTCTTCCTGCTTCAACATTCTTCGCATGCTCAGAAAAACATTTCGCTGGATCCCCACCGAAACAAGGAAAACAGTCACCCATGCTCTGGTCACGAGCCGTCTGGACTACGGAAACACCCTCTACGCAGGCACTACCGCTAAACTCCAGAAGAAACTCCAACGAATCCAAAACGCCTCAGCCAGGATCATATTAGACATCCCACGCAATGAACACATCTCTGGCCACCTTAAAGACCTCCACTGGCTACCCGTCAATAAGAGGATCTCTTTCCGACTGCTAACCCACGCACACAAATCACTCTACAACATCGGACCAGAATGCCTCAACTCACGACTATCCTTCTACACCCCCTCCCGCCAACTGCGTTCTTCCGGCCAAGCCCTCGCCACTGTACCTCGCATCAACAAGACCACCATGGGAGGCAGATCCTTCTCATACCTGGCTGCTAAAACATGGAACTCACTCCCCGCTTACCTCCGCCTTACCCAGAACCACCTAGCATTCAGAAAGCAACTTAAAACGTGGATATTTGACAAGTAATCCTCCTCCCCTTTTTAGGCGCCTTGAGACCCTCTGGGTATGTAGTGCGCTATATAAATTCTTTGACTTGACTTGACTTGACAGATACGTCAGTTTTTCTGACGCATGTGTAAGCGCAAAAGTGACGCATTGCTAGAGTGTGTCACAAAAGTGACGCAACTCCAGCAATGCGTCCTTTCACATGGGGAAAGCCCCATGTGAAAGGGCTTGCGTCAGTCTTACGCCTGCTGTGAGGCAGGCGCAAGATTTTGACGCAACCGCATCCTAAAAGTGACGCAGTGAAATCTCATAGATTTTACTGCGTCACTATTACGAGGCTTTTTGCGGGGGAACGCCCCCTCTGCATACATTATACCTGACGCAGGTATAATGTGGCGCAGGGGTTTAAAAAGTGACGCATCTACCTAGATGCGTCACTTTTTAAATATGGCGCAACAAGGCGCATGTTTTACGCCGCCGATGCGTCACAAAAAGTGAAGCATCAGCAGCGCAAAACTAACGCAAGGCCTCATAAATGAGGCCCGTGGTATATAATATTTGGCCTTCATCCCTTCCATTGGCTTCCCATTTGCTGGTTCCATCGTTGCTCACCTGTTCTTTCTCCCCTTTCGTCCATGGCATGCATTTGTCATGTCTCTTCCTGTGTTTAGACGTCCCAAGAGCACGGGCGAAGTGCTCTATCCATCCACAGGTCACACATTCTCATCTGTGAAGTACCACTTTTCTCTTTCTTGAAAACCAATTCAGCCGCTCCCAGCTCCGCTCTATTTTTGGAAACAGGCCTGTAAATCTTGCTCTTATCTTGTCACATTTGCTGAACATTCACAGATTGAGATCAAATGTCAGATGTTGTTTTCCGAGGCAGCCTGTTTACATAATGACCTGGTGTTCTTGTTTTCTTGTTTTCTTTATCTGGTGCTCTTACCGTGCATGCTTCTTATCTCTGCTCGCATCCTCCTGCATCAACGTCTCCCTGTTGTTGGCCTCATCCTCTAACCCTCCCTGCTATTTGTTATTATGAATATCAATATGTCCCATCTCAGTGTTCCACGCGTATCTGTTCTGTCTTTGCAATTCCTTTTCTGTTTCCACTTCTGATTCCTTTAGTGTGCATGCAGTGTTTGCCTTTTCAATCAGCCAGTCCTCAAGCAGAGTCAGTTTTGCTGTTTCTGCACACAGAGGCTTGTACAACATGCGTGTTGTATTTTAGCACTTCAACGCTTCGTCAGGGGTGAATAAGCGATATATAAATACAATTACAATAACATTGTATTCAGTTCACCTCTGCCTCTATGTGCTGGTCTGTTATTGGTGCCTTTGATAAGGCAGTGCTCTCTGATTGGTCCTGTCGGGTGTTTGCCGTTGCCTAGCACCAGGTTTGTAAAGAGACCTGGATGCACCAGGCACCTCATGCAATAAAGTCCTGTTTACTTTTTTTTTTTGTTTCAAGTCTGGGACAAGGTTGCTGAGTCCTACCAGTCCAACATCTTTAGCAGGTCACCCTTTTTCAGTTACTACATGGAAAAATGTCAAGAAAATATTGAAAAATGTGCCTTCAGAATAAAAACATAAGTCCAGCTGTCATTACCCGATGACTCAATTTTGCCAGAGAGATGCGCGCTTCTAGACCCTTGAGATCAATTCACAACATCATACATGCTGACACAGGGAAGCAAGCCTCAAGGGCACAATGCAGGGCGACAGGAAGACACACTCCGAGAATGGAGAACACGAGAGCGGCTCCCTACCACTGATGCAGAGGTGCATTGGGCACTCTTAATGCGCTCAGCTTTCAGCGCCAGAAGGGTAAGACTTGGGCAGCCGTCACCCTAAGCAAATACATCCTAACGCAGGGGAACTTCAGTACACACATGCAGCTGTCAGTGCCCAGAGGGAGAGGCGATGGCAAACGTCACACTAAATATGTACATCATAGCATAACACTGCCTAACTTTGCTTCCACACCCAGACTCCAGGCTGCAAGAAAGACCAGTGCTAGCCGTTCATGCACTGTCCAGAGACCCAACAGCACTATAAGTTAACATGAATTATTACTAGAACAGAAAGATGAAGAGGCAGAGAAAACACATTGGCCCTCCTAGTCCTATTATGTGCTGCTGTAATCCCACCTTCCGGGATAGTGTGGTAATTCGTAATAGTGCATGCAGAATTCTGAATAATGCATTTCCCTGAATGTTACTTGGCTAAATTTTCAACATTTTTGTGGGAGAAAAAATGATCGTATTTATACAAAACTCGCCGGAGAGGGAAGTAGGGATATGAACCAGTAGTTCTTTGGTTCAGCAGATAGTTTCTTCAGGATGGGCCTCACTTTCACATGTTTCCAGTCGACAGGGAAGAAGGCTGAGGTGATGGAGGCGTTCAGCACTTTCTTGTCAACTCAAGACCTGGCTGTTCGAGCAGTAGCGGACCCCCCCTACCCCAAGCACCTTGAGACCCTCCGGGTGAGTAGCGCGCTATACAAATGTTCTGATTGATTGATTGATCTTGAGCTCGTCGCTGATCATCTTGCTCCTGAGGTTGAAGATGTGGTGAGGGCAGGGGTCCGTGGGTACTACCGAGGGCACAGAGTTCATGATGGCCATTGTGGCTTGAGTTGTGAGAGGGTTCCAATGGATGAGCAGTTGTTCGGAGTTTGTGTTCGTGGGTGTGATCAGGCTGATGCTGTCGGCAGCGGGTGTTTTGGGTTTGAAGTTTTCGCAGATGACTGAGATCTTGTCATGGTAGAAGTCCGCCAAGGTGTCACACAGTTCACATGAGGGAGTCATGTAGTTCCCAGTGACTGTGGGGTTGGAGAACTCCTTAACAAGGGTGAAGAGCTCCTCTCTGTGGTTTCTGTTGGCTTCTATGCGGTCTGCTAGAGCTTTCTTCTTTGTTTCTTTCAGGAGGCAGTTGTACTGGGTGAGAGTTTTATTGAAGGTGGTATGGTCTCCTGTCTTTTTGCTGTTCCGCCACTTCCTTTCTAGTTGTCCGTAGTTGTGCTTGGTGGAGTTCAGCTCTGCGGAAAACCAATTGAATTTTCTGGCAGGTTCTTTGAGTTTCACTGGCTTGGCTGGAGCAATCATGTCAGCGTATTTTGTGATCTACTGGGAGAAGTTTTTCACAGCCTGTTCAGGGTTGGATGTTTTGTCTGGATAGTGGGAGTTGAGCGGGTTGTTACACTGGTCTTCTTAATTCTTTTTCTGTGCATGGAGCAAGAGAACATTGTGCTCGTGTAGGTAGATCCTGCGATGGTGAAGTTGATGCTGTAATGGTCGGTCCAGGTTTGCTTGCTAGACGTGCTTCTACTTGACTTTGTTGCTGATGTAAAAATGGGGCCAAGCATGTGCCCTGTGATGTGGGTGGGGACGGTGAATAGTTCTTTCAGGCAGATGGCTCATGCTTTCCAGGAGGTTGGTTATATTGGTGTTGCTGGGGTCATTGAGGTGGAAGTTTAGAACCCCTAGGAGGATGAGGTGTTTGGAGTTGATAGCGATCAGGGGCGGTGAGGTCAGGGATGGCATTGCAGCAGCTGTGGCGTGGTCCCAGTGGTCTGTATGTGAGGATGCCTCTGATGGTGCTTTTTCCGTTTTTGTGTGTAGTTGGAAATTGAGGTGCTCCATTATCGGGGTCGAGTCATCCCAGGTAGTTGTGCAATGGATGGTGTCCTTGTAGATGATAGCAATTCCACCTTTGTGTTTGTTAATTCGGTCTTGGTGTGTTATCTTGTAGCTTTTGGCAGTAGCGATGGGTATGCCTGGCACGGAGGTGGGGTTCAGCCAGGCCTCCATGAGGAAGATGACATCCAGGGTGAGAGAATAGAACGTGTACCCGATCTCTTGCCAAGTGATAGTGCGTTGAGTAGGATGCACTGGAGTTGAGCCGTGGATTTCTCATTCAACATGGTGAAGGTAGTTGTGTTCTCATGTTCTATGGGATTGTTGGGTACTTCTGTGTTGCAGGTGAAGTGGCAGTGCTGGCAGGAAAATGGTCCCGTGGTGGTGTGTGGGGACGTGAGGCAAGAGATGTTGCCGACATGACCGGGGACCAGTCCTCAGAAGTCTGCAGCAGTGTAGGTGCGTGGGGCAGAAGAACTAGGATTTCTGGTGCTGGGAATGGTCCAGGCATTTGACGGGTGTGGATGGGCTTGCCTTTGGCACACATTTGGTGCACCGCCGGCACACCCATTGCACATGTCTGCTGTGCAGCTGTATTGTGGCCTTCATTAAGTTGCTCATCTACCTGCAGCTGTAGTCCAGAGCTCTTCACTCACTGGAGGACATGCCCTGTTATCACAGGTCTGGCAATTCACATGGCAAAATCATTTGTTTTTTTTAAAATATTTTTTTTATTTTCAATGGCAGAGGCATAACAAATACAAGGATGAAGACAACATTTAGGCAATGACAATCGTTCAAGTAGTTGCGGATAAAGAAAAAAAAAGAGAAAAAAATTAAAACATGTAGCAAGTAAAATATCTCTTTACAGATGTGGTCATTATTGAGTTAGATCCAATTGTCAATAGGAGACCATAGCTTCCTAGCAAATATCTTCTTTCTCTGTCCTTTCAGTTTGTAAACTGCTTTGTCCATTCTATAAACATTTAACAGCTTTCCCAACTATTGCTCAAATGATGGTGGATCGACATCTAGCCATCTTGAGGTAATACAAAAACGGTAAATGGACATTCCAATAAAAAGAAAATGTTCTTGATCAGCAGATAAACTCTCGGATGGAAAATATATGCCAAAGATGATCACAGAAGGACATAATTTGATATTAACATTAAGCAAATTGGTCAAAAACTTTTCTATCTTATTTATATATACAGTTAATTTAGGACAGCTAAAGAACATGTGACATGAGTCTGCTGCTAAAATTCCACAACGGCTACAATTGATGCCTTTCGTAGCTTTCCATTAGACCAGTTTAGCAGGTGTATAGTAAAGATCTAAAGAAGCCATATAATGTTGACTTTTAAGAGAGCTGTTAATTAGTGTTTTGTTGCTAATCTCGAATGCCCTTGCCAAATCTATCCCTTCTATACACAGTTTCCTTTCCCATTTCTGGGCTTGTTGATCGAGATCATCATGCAACCTGTTAATCATTAACTGATAAATTGTGCCAATACGGCTATCCCTCCTACCACTCTCCAAGATATCATTAGTCTCCATTGCGTCACTGTATAAGAGGTTTTTTTTTTCCAAAAAGCTACGAATTTGTAAGTATTTGAAGAATTCGTTTCTGGAAAGACCAAATGTATCTTGGAGTTCAGAGAAGGACATTAAAACCCCGTTTTGATACAGTTGCCCAATTGAATGAATCTGTCCCAGACGAAGTCGATGGGTGGGGATATCTTGAGAAATCCCTGATAATGAAATATTGCAACAGATAGGTGTGTAAAAACTATATTTTGAGGTTATCCGTAAAGCTTTATTAATTTGTCTCCAAACCAAGAAAGCAGAAAGAAAAACCTTAAATTTTGTTTTTTTGTAATAGCTCGGCTCCATAAATATCAGTAAGCATTGGCGCACATGAGTACCCATAAGCATTTCGAAAATAGATGGTGCCATAAAGGTTTCGTTAACATGGTCATGAAATAGTAAAACCTTAATTGTTTTAAGAGTAATAGCCCAATAATATATTCTAAAGTTCGGAAATCCCAACCCAGCACGCCCTTGCGGGAGGGTACACCACTTTAAAGATCTTCTTGAACGGCGATACCCCCATAGAAATCTGGACAACATCCTATCTATTTTATTAAAAAAAGACATAGAAAAAAATAGGGGAATAGTACGAAAAAAATAAAGAAATTTTGGAAAGATTAACATCTTAATGACATTGGTCCGTCCGAATAAAGATAAATGTAAATTATTTATCCTTTCTAGAGTTCTATTAGTGGATAAAAGTAAAGGATCCAGGTTTAGTCCAACAATGTCATCTATTTTGGATGATATAGTTACACCGAGGTATGTAGCAGTAGAGTTTAGTGGAATATCAGTGGGTGTACCAGTTTTAGAATGTACAATTTGGGTTTTTGAGATATTTAATTTGTATCCAGAGAATTTACCAAATTCACTGGCAACTTCAATTATTTTAGGTAAAGCGGTAGAAGAATCAGAGGTTACAATGGCCACATCGTCTGCGTATGCTAAAACTTTGTGATCTACCTCATGAAGTCGGACTGGTGGGATGCCAGGTTCTGTGATTAGTCTGTTCAAATAAGGTTCTAAATAAAGTGAAAATAAAAGTGGAGAACAGGGGCAACCTTGTCTGGTCCCCCTAGTGATTGAGAATGGTCTGGAGATATCCGTGCCTAGTCTTATTACACCCTTTGCGTTAAAATAAAGTGACTGTACAGCTTTAATAAATTGTGATGGAAAACCCTTCCATTCTAATACAGTCCAAAGGAACCCCCAGTCTACTCTATTGAACGCTTTTTCAGCATCGAGTAAGATCACTCCGACTGGGGATTCCTTTGCTTGAGCCCAATCCAACAGTGCAATAACACGTTTAACGTGATCTGTAGTGTCCCTATGTTTAATAAACCCGTGTTGAGTGTGAGAAACCAAGCCTGCCATAACATCATTTAGTCTATTTGCGAGGATTTTAGAATAAATATTACTGTCTGCCGTAATAAGGGAAATGGGACGATACGAGCCTAGTTCCTTTGGATCCTTGTTCTTTTTTACAAAAACAACTATAGTGGCAGTGGACCAAGAATCAGGGGATTTGTCTTGAAATGCTACATTAAAGATTTTTAACAATTCTGTCTTCAACAAATGTCTAAATGTCCGATAAAATTCAAGGGGGATCTGGTCGGGCCCCATGGCTTTGCCAGCTGCAAGACTCATAATAGCCTTTTCAATCTCTTCCCAGCTTATTGGCCTAGCAAATAAATCGGTATCATCTGTGCACAAAGAAAGTTGGTTAGTATTTTGTAGATAATTTATGGGATTAAGAGTCTTATCAACTTCATTATTATGATCGTTATACAGCATCTTGTAAAAGCCATGAAATGCCTCTAATATTCCTTCCTTACTTTCGTGAGAGACCCCATTTATGTCTTTAACACACTGTATTTCATTAAAAGAAGATTTTTGACGTAAACGCTGTGCTAAAATTTTCCCCGTGCGTTCACTAAATTCGTAGCGTTCAGTTTTATATTGTTTAAATTTTGCAGCTACTTCATCGGCAATATGTATACGAAGACCTGAACGTTCAATGGTTAATCGTATTTGTGCATCCTCTATACTAACATTGTTTTTGCAAGCAGTAGATAATTCCAACTCGGCCAACCTGATCTTGTTTAGCCTATCCTTAAAATCTGTTTGGTTTTTTTGCCTCTTATAATTTGCGAAGCTGATTGTCTCGCCCCGTACAACGGATTTAAAAGAATCCCAAACTACTTGTGGGGAGGCAGTATCATTGTTTATTAGAAAATAATCTTTAATGATTGTAACCATAAACTGAAGGTACTCTTCATCTAATAATAAGTTTCTCTGGAATGACCAGGATCTAGTTGGGTTTTGACAATCAGTAGGGAATTGAATCTCGGCAATTATGGGGTTATGGTCTGAAATGACTTGTGGTAATATTTCAATACGGATTTTCTCCAGAAAAACTGAGGATACAAAAAAGTAATCTAAACGGACACATTTTCGATGAGGAATAGAGAAAAAAGTATATCCAGGGTCATTATAATAGAATTTATTCCAGACATCAGTTAGCCCGTTACTTAATACCAGGTCTCTGAGTGCTTTATAAGTTTTGATCTTACGGCCCATATATCTCTTCCCTGATTTGATATTCCAATCGGCTGACATATGAATATTTAGGTCCCCACAGACTATTATCGGTTGTGTCCAAATGGATAACTCTGTGTTCATAGTATTAAATAATTCGGCATCGTCCAGATTGGGGCCATAAATACAACATAAGGTAAATTTGCAGCTTCCAATTTTTAATTCAGCAAGCCCCCATCTGCCCCATTTATCAGATAGTGTTTTTAAACACTTCCCTACTCCCTTTCGCATACAGATTGCAACGCCTCTCCTAATACCCATTTGTTTAGATGTAATCAAAACTTCTAATCCCAGATTATTCAAAAGAAAGCGTTTATCCCATGAAATGTGAGTTTCCTGGATACATAACAGATCAATATTCAGAGTTTGGAGCATTGTACGAAACATAGAAATCTTCTTTAAGTCATTGAGACCATTAATATTAATAGTACATATTTTCACCTTTTTATACATGTCAAAAATAATGGAAGAAAAAAATTATTGACCATCATCACTAGCATTTGCTCTTCGGTATTATCATTTGAATGCCTTATATTCATCCCTGTATTGAACACCTCTGCCTTACACCCCCACCACCAACCCCTGCCCTTGCCCACCCCCACCCTTATTCCCAGAACCCCTCCCCCCACCCTCCCCACTATAGGAGGCACAGGAACTTTCAGTTCCTGAAACGTATGGATGCCGTGTCCCTAACCCCTAGCGTCCTTACTAAGAAAAAAGAAAAAAAAAGAAAGAGAAAAGGGAGAGAAGGAGAAAATTCAGAAGAGAAATAAGAAAAATATAGAATAGAGATGCATAATGGTCCTGCATTTAAATAATTATTAAACAATATAATTACTAAACGCAAATTCTGAATTTATCGTACTGTACATCAAAGTTCTTCATAATCATTCAGAGAGAATCCAAGTACTCCTTGGCTTTAATTGTAGAAATGAAGTATTTTGTTTGGCCTTTAAATATAGTTTTTAGTTTTGCAGGACCTTGAAGAAATACTGCTACTTCTTTCTTCTGAAAATCAGGAATTAATTGCTTCAATTGCCATCGTTGAGCCACAGTAGCTTGGCAATAGTCTGGTCGCACAAAGAACTGACAGCCTAGACCATCCGCTTTCTTATCTGGTCTTGCATTTACATAAATAGATTCACGGGCAAGGAAGTTATTAAATGACACCAAAATGGCCCTGGGATAATTTTCTTGACCTTGTCGTGGTTTCCTTGCTGTGAAAGGGAATCTATGTGCTTGTTGTATTTCCCGAGCCCAGTCCCAATCAGTAATTTCTGGAAAAGCATCGTTTAGTAAATTGATGATGAACCTCCTCGGGTCACCTCCTTCTTTATTTTCAGGGATCTTCAAAAAGCGCAAGTTGCTTCTGCGGGCCTGATTTTCCAAACTGGCTAACTTGTCAGATAAATCCTCCTTTTGTGCTTTGAAATCTCCCACTTCTTGTCTTTGGGCCATGCATTCTTCTATTAACACAGATATCCTGGCCTCTGCTTCAGTGAGCCTGTCAGCGGTCTCTGAACATAGTTTAATTGCACGTCGTACTGCATTTTTAACTTTGGCACATGTCATTTGCGTACGTTGATTCTCAGAAGAAACAACAGGGGGTTGGCTCTGATCAGTAAGGCTGAGCCTAATATTGAACCAACAAAATGAGAATGCCAATACTGATATACATGATAAAGCAACAACTAATGACTACCACAGATCTGAAAGGAAAATCAGAAAAGGGGATTGACTAATTAATAGTGTTTTATTCAAAATTTTTGCAACATTAAATTTCACTTTTTAAGTTTTTCTGAAGGAATATACAAAAAGGACATATAAAATGACAAGAAGAAACCACTTTACACGCATTCACTCAATAATCAGGCATATCACTTACGACCACTTCAATCATACATTATTTCCTAGACAAAGGTAACGGGGGGGGAAAGTGTGGGTGAAAAACAATTAGAAAAATAAAGCAAGTAAGGGAAGAACAAATACCAAAATCTACAAATATTTACAACGCCATTTTAAATTGACTGTTTTGTATGTACATTCTCATATTTACAAAACACAATCTAGATTTACAAAAGAATGTTTTAAGTAGTAATGTACACTGGTGTACTCTGGGTTCAATCAATCAAAAACCCAAGAGTTACTGTAGATTGGTAGGGAAAGGCCTACGCGTTTCGAATCCCTCTTGGATTGTGGGGGATTCTCTTCAGGGCCGTGAGTATTCCTAAAGATAGAAAGGAAAAGGGAAAGATAATCATAATCACAACCTTGTGCAGAGTCAGTCACATTTCAAAAAAGGAATTGAATGCAATAAAGAACCTACATAAGCGTCCCACTAAGCGATCAACTATCCAGGGATTTCAACCATATTAAGGCCGCATTTAGGAGTGCTTGAAAGATTAGCATCTGTATCTAACATAACCTAGCTAAGTACTATAATGACTAAAAGTAAGAAGCCATTTCTTTACCTTTTAATGAAAGTGGTAAAGATGTCCTATTGTGAATAATCCTTGTATAAAGGTACTGCACTGTACCTAATCGCTCAGTCGTCTGTAAAACAAGATATAAGCATATAAGCTTATTTATCTTATATATCAGCCGGACCTTAGTGAACATGGGAGGTGGAATGCAAAATGACTTACCCATTAATATTCACATCCTTTTTCTATTTCTTAACGGGTCGGGAGGAACTGGCGGTGAAAATACTCAAGAAGTTGGTAAGAACACTAGGGGTAAAAAAGAGAGCACAGCGTATCAGAGAGGTCTCTGTTTTCAGCACTGATAGTGGCCAGATACAGCGTATTCAGTTGATCTAGAAACCAACAAGGTGGATGTCTAAGAATATAGCATTGGAATCTAGCCTCGCTAGCAGTTAACCCCAGATAGGGTACAAGAAGATATATACTCGTAATTCTGGGAGATACAAATTAAAAAAAGTGGAAAGAACGAATGCAACACGGGTTACGCATAATCACCTGGTTGTTATAAACAGTTCTCTAGTCAGCCGAATGGTGATAAGTTTTCAAAAAGTTGGTCTTTGTTGACAGCGAGTAAAACGCATTACTACTGGAAAAAAGAACGAACACGGAAAAAGAATTAGGACCCGGACAGTATGGATGAAACGCGGGTAAACAACCAAGTATAAGTGGAGAGACTCACATAGAAGAAGATTAGACTGCATTCGTCACAAATGAAGGAAGGGTGTCTAAAAATAAGAAAAATTAATTAATACACAACCAACGGGTTATGTGGCATATGTTTAAAGCTAAGGGGAGGGGGTCTTGGAACTTACTTAATTGGGCTGTGTATCCGACCGCAGCGGTGGCGTCTCTACCGGCACTACTCACTCGCGCATGCGCAGAAAGCGCATCCGGCGATAGTGAGCTTTTTAAAGAAAAGCAGAGGGGCTTGGTTAGTGCCCAACAGTGGGCGGGGCGAGTGAATGGGAAAAGCGGGGACCGAGTGACGTTTACTCTTGAAAGGTAAAAACAGCAGAATTAGCAATGTGTAAACCGGCGATTTAAGGACCGATGGAAGCTAGGTAATAAATAGGCAAGCACAAGTTCAAAGAGGGGGAAACTGAAAAGGCACAACCAGGGTGCCCTGATTTTGGTAGCCCGATCGCGGCGCATTATGTTAATCAGTGGTCCCTGATCAAAAAAGAGACTACAGGGATGTGGCTACAAGACAGAATGTTCAGCATTTTCAAAGTTTGAAAATCTCACTAAGTTCGTTTAAACCAGACAATGCTGTATCAAATTTGATGATAAGTAGTGCCTCTCTTCTAGACAGCATTAAGTCCAAATCGCCACCTCGCACATCTTTGTCAACTTTAGATATGACTGTCCACCGTAAATCACTGATCTGATGTTGCATTCGAATCCAGTGGTTTACTAGGGGTGCATTTTCAACTTTTCTTTTCAACCTTGATTTATGTTGGCTGATCCGCTGGCGTACTTCTTGATTGGTTTTTCCGATGTAAAGGCTATTGCAGGGGCACTTTATACCATACACTACAAATTTAGATTTACAATTTGTAAACGTGTTATGCTTCCAAGATATTCCATTATGTTGGAATAGTGACCCTTCTAGTGTGGAGTCACAGCATACACAGGTGCCACACCTATGGTGTCCTAAAACAGGAGGGAGTCCCATAAGGTGGCGCAGTGTAGGTTGCGTTTTGGTTGGCATTACAGCTCTTACAACATAATTCGCAACGCTGTTTTCCTTCTTGAAGGCAAAAAGGGGGGGTTGTTTTAAGCTCGCATCTAAATCCTTAACCAAATGCCAATTCTGTGTGATTACGCGTTTGAGTTGATTTGCGTTCGGGCAAAAGGTTGTGACGCACACTTGGCGTTGCGTTGAAGATTTTTCTTTTCGTTCTAAGAGAGTCTCTCTGGGGGTGTACTTGGCTCTCCTCATGCAGTTTTTTACCAATTTTTTAGGATATCCACGATCACATAATTTGGATATTAGGTTGTCTGCATGGTGTTGGTAATCATCATTATAGGTACAGTTTCTGCGTATCCGCAGAAACTGGCCATAAGGGAGGTTTTCCCTCAGGCTCCTAGGGTGATTGCTGTCGAACAATAAGGCTTTATTGCGATCAGTAGGCTTGATGAAGAGTGTTGTTGCCAATTTACCTTCCTTGGGGAATACCTCAACATCTAAAAAGGAGATGCAAGTGGGCGAGTGAGCCAAACTGAACTGGATGTCCGGTGTTCTGGCATTGAGCCATTGGTGGAACAGGAACAAGCTGTTACTGTCTCCAGTCCACACCATAAAAATGTCATCGATAAAACGAAGCCATATGCCTATGTGTTGGCTATATGGGTTGTTATTATGTATATAGGTGTCTTCGTACAATGACATAAAGAGTACAGCCAGCTCTGGTGCAAAGGGGCAGCCCATAGCTACCCCTTTGACTTGATAATAAAATTCGTTGTTGAAACAGAAGTAGTTTTTTCTCAATGCAAAAGATGCGAGGTCAACCAGAAACTTAGTGGGGACTCTCATGGGTCTAGGTCTGGAGTCAAGAAAAAAAGTTAGTACTGCCACCGCTTCATCCTGAGGGATCTGCGTGTATAGGGACGTGACATCAAGGGTGACCAATGTGTCCGACCCTTCATTGAAATTGATGTTCTCTAACTTGTTGATAAAGTCAGTAGTGTCTTGTAGGTAGGAAACAACCTTTCCCATAAATTCTTTTAAAAAACAATCCACATATTTTGCTGTAGGTTCCAGCAACGAACCACATCCTGCCACGATGGGTCTGCCTGGTGGGCGATTCTGATCTTTGTGGAGCTTAGGTAAAGCATAAAACATGGGTGTTTTAGGATGTTTAATTTTTAGATATTCTGCCTCTTTGGGTCCTACAAAACCCTGCTCTACGCCTTCTTGGATTAGAGCAAAGAGTTCGTTTTGCAAATCTTTGGTGGGGTCTTTTCCTATCTTTCGGTAGCAGTTGTGATCTTCTAATTGTCTCATTACCTCGGAGGTATAGTCATTAGCATCCCATACGACTATCGCTCCGCCTTTATCGGCCTGCTTTATGATAACCGAGTCGTCATTTCGTAGGTTGGTGAGTGCAGACATTTGGTCTTTTGTGGTGTTGTATTTAACAAATTTCTTGTCCTTTTCCATAGCGAGCAGAACTGTTTCAGACTACACGTGTTTTGATATCGTAGGATGACCAAGTAGATTTGTTCTTAAACTTACAACAGGACGCTTGTATCGGGATTGTCAATAAAAAACATAGTCAATCTCAATTTCCTGCAAAATTCTATGAATTCAGATTTAAGTTTTCACAAAATCAGTTTTTTTGACGGGACGAAAGTTAGTCCTTTAGCCAGTATACTTTCCTCCGCTTCAGTAAGCACCTTTTTTGAAAGATTAAAGATTGGTGAAATATCTAGTTTTTGTATTGCTGGCTGCGGGTTTTCATTTCCCAAGGGATGTTGTATCTCACCCTGCCCCTGGGTCGAGTCTGGCCCCTCGATAAAAAAGGATTCGAAGGTTGGTTTGATTGCTGTCGGTTCGAGTTCCAATTTCGATTTCTATTTTGACGACTATAGCCGCTGCCTGTGTCACTATCTGTGCCTGATGAGGAGGTTTCCGAAAAAGAGATAAATTGTTTCCTTGATCTCCCCTGGTTCTCTGAAAGATAACGTCTAGAGTCCGGTTTTGAATAAAAATCAGACTGTAGGTATGGGTATACGTTCTCTAATGAGAAGTTTTTTTTATCTTTCTCGAATTGGGTTGTTTTCTGTGTGACCGTAAAATCTTTGAACTCTTGTATCTCTTTGTTTGTAAACGATCAGTAGGCTTGATGAAGAGTGTTGTTGCCAATTTACCTTCCTTGGGGAATACCTCAACATCTAAAAAGGAGATGCAAGTGGGCGAGTGTGCCAAACTGAACTGGATGTCCGGTGTTCTGGCATTGAGCCATTGGTGGAACAGGAACAAGCTGTTACTGTCTCCAGTCCACACCATAAAAATGTCATCGATAAAACGAAGCCATATGCCTATGTGTTGGCTATATGGGTTGTTATTATGTATATAGGTGTCTTCGTACAATGACATAAAGAGTACAGCCAGCTCTGGTGCAAAGGGGCAGCCCTAATGAGAAAGCTCTAATGAGAAGTTTTTTTTATCTTTCTCGAATTGGGTTGTTTTCTGTGTGACCGTAAAATCTTTGAACTCTTGTATCTCTTTGTTTGTAAACAAAGAGATACAAGAGTTCAAAGATTTTACGGCCACACAGAAAACAACCCAATTCGAGAAAGATAAAAAAAACTTCTCATTAGAGAACGTATACCCATACCTACAGTCTGATTTTTATTCAAAACCGGACTCTAGACGTTATCTTTCAGAGAACCAGGGGAGATCAAGGAAACAATTTATCTCTTTTTCGGAAACCTCCTCATCAGGCACAGATAGTGACACAGGCAGCGGCTATAGTCGTCAAAATAGAAATCGAAATTGGAACTCGAACCGACAGCAATCAAACCAACCTTCGAATCCTTTTTTATCGAGGGGCCAGACTCGACCCAGGGGCAGGGTGAGATACAACATCCCTTGGAAATGAAAACCCGCAGCCAGCAATACAAAAACTAGATATTTCACCAATCTTTAATCTTTCAAAAAAGGTGCTTACTGAAGCGGAGGAAAGTATACTGGCTAAAGGACTAACTTTCGTCCTGTCAAAAAAAACTGATTTTGTGAAACTTAAATCTGAATTCATAGAATTTTGCAGGAATTTGAGATTGACTATGTTTTTTATTGACAATCCATACAGCGTCCTGTTGAGGTTACAGGTTTAAGAAACAAATCTACCTTTTGTCCCCCTACGAATAAGATTCCAAAACAACTGGTAATCTTTGAAAAAACAGTGTTGTCCGCCATCTCTGCTATGGAAAAGGACAAGAAATTTGTTAAATACAACACCACAAAAGACCAAATGTCTGCACTCACCAACCTACGAAATGACGACTCGGTTATCAT